>NW_027467782.1:8079522-8110090 GCF_004210375.1 Tachypleus tridentatus | reverse complement strand
CGGTTTTAATCAGCCGGTTTCCACAGGATCAAACAGGTTCTAACCTCAATTTGCATGTTTTTACACTTTATATGCTGTTTTGACCATATTACAAGAATTCTCCTTTTAAACCGGATCAAACCGGTTCTAACATGAATTCGCATGTTTTTACACTGTATATGTTGTTTTAACCGTATTACAAGAATCCTTCTTTTAATGAGGATCAAACCGGGTCCTACGGGATCAAACCGGTTCTAACCTCAATTTCCATGTTTTTACACTTTATATGCTGTTTTGACCGTATTACAAGAATTCTTCTTCAAAAGCGGTTCAAACCTGATTAATCTGGTTCCAACCGGATCAAACCTCAATTTCCATGTTTTTACACTTTATATGCTGTTTTAACTCTATTACAAATATCCTTCTTTTAAACCGAATCAAAACGATTTCATACGGATCAAACTGGTTCTCACCTGAATTCACATGTTTTTACAATTTATATGCTGTTTTAACCGAATTACAAGAATTCTTCTTTTAAACCGCTTTAAACCGGATCAATCCGGTAGTAACCTCAATTTGCAAGTCTATACATTTTATATTCTGTTATAACCGTATTACAAGAACCTTCCTTTTAAACCGCATCAAACCGATTCTAACCTCAATTTGCATGTTTTTACACTTTATATGCTGTTTTAACCGAATTACAAGAATTCTTCTTTTAAACCGGTTTTAACCGGTTCCAACCGAATCAAACGGGTACTAACCTCAATTTGCAAGTTTTTACATTTTATATGCTGTTATAACCGTATTACAAGAATCCTCCTTTTACACTGCATCAAACCGGTTCTAACCTCAATTCGTATGTTTTTACACTTTATATGCTGTTTTAACCGAATTACAAGAATTCTTCTTTTAAACCGGTTTTAACCGCTTCCAACCCGATAAACCGATTTTAACCTCAAATTGCATATTTTTACACTTGATATGCTCTTTTAATTTTATTAAAAGAATTCTTCTTTTAAACCGTATTAAACTGGTTCCAACCTTAATTTGCATATTTATATTCTGTTTTGACCGTACTACAAGAATTCTTCTTTTTAACCAGTTCACAACGGTTCCCACCGGATTAAACAGGTTCTAACCTTAATTCGCATGTTTTTACACTTTATTTGCTGTTTTGACCGTATTACAAGCATTCTTCTTTTAAACCGGTTTTAACCGGTTCTAACCCGATCAAACCGATTTTAACCTGAATTTGCATGTTTTTACACTTGATATGCTCTTGTGATTTTATTAAAAGAATTCTTCTCTTCAACTGGATTAAACTGGTTCCAACCACAATTTGCATATTTATATTCTCTTTTGATCGTACTACAAGAAATCTTCTTTCAAACCGGTTTTAATTAATTCCAAACTAATCAAACCGGTTCTAACCTCAATTCGCATGTTTTTACACTTTATATGTTATTTTCACTTTATTACAAGAATTGTTCTTTTAAACCGGTTTGAACCGGTTCCAACCTAATCAAACCGGTTCTAACCTCAATTCGCATATTTTTACTCTTTATTTGCTGTTTTTACAGTGTTACAAGAATTTTTCTTTAAAACCGATTTCAACCGGTTCCAACTGGATCAAACCGGTACTAAACTCAATTTACAAGTTTTTACATTTTATATGCTGTTATAACAGTATTACAAGAATCCTCCTTTTAAACCACATCAAACTGGTTCTAACCTCAATTTGCATATTTTTACACTTTATATGCTCTTCTAACAGAATTACAAGAATTCTTCTTTTAAACCGGTTTTTATCGGTTCCAACCGAATCAAACCAGTACTAACCTCAATTTGCAAGTTTTACATTTTATATGCTGTTATAACCGTATTACAAAAATCCTCCTTTTAAACTGCATCAAACTGGTTCTAACTTCAATTTGCATGTTTTTACACTTTATATGCTGTTTTGACTTTATTACAAGAATTCTTCTTTTAAACCGGTTTTAATCGGTTTCCACAGGATCAAACAGGTTCTAAACTCAATTTGCATGTTTTTACACTTTATATGCTGTTTTGACCATATTACAAGAATTCTCCTTTTAAACCGGATCAAACCGGTTCTAACATGAATTCGCATGTTTTTACACTGTATATGCTGTTTTAACCGTATTACAAGAATCCTTCTTTTAATGAGGATCAAACCGGGTCCTACGGGATCAAACCGGTTCTAACCTCAATTTCCATGTTTTTACACTTTATATGCTGTTTTGACCGTATTACAAGAATTCTTCTTCAAAAGCGGTTCAAACCTGATTAATCTGGTTCCAACCGGATCAAACCTCAATTTCCATGTTTTTACACTTTATATGCTGTTTTAACTCTATTACAAATATCCTTCTTTTAAACCGAATCAAAACGATTTCATACGGATCAAACTGGTTCTCACCTGAATTCACATGTTTTTACAATTTATATGCTGTTTTAACCGAATTACAAGAATTCTTCTTTTAAACCGCTTTAAACCGGATCAATCCGGTAGTAACCTCAATTTGCAAGTCTATACATTTTATATTCTGTTATAACCGTATTACAAGAACCTTTCTTTTAAACCGCATCAAACCGATTCTAACCTCAATTTGCATGTTTTTACACTTTATATGCTGTTTTAACCGAATTACAAGAATTCTTCTTTTAAACCGGTTTTAACCGGTTCCAACCGAATCAAACCGGTACTAACCTCAATTTGCAAGTTTTTACATTTTATATGCTGTTATAACCGTATTACAAGAATCCTCCTTTTAAACTGCATCAAACCGATTCTAACATGAATTCGCATGTTTTTACACTGTATATGCTGTTTTAACCGTATTACAAGAATCCTTCTTTTAATGAGGATCAAACCGGTTCCTACAGGATCAAACCGGTTCTAACCTCAATTTCCATGTTTTTACACTTTATATGATGTTTTGACCGTATTACAAGAATTCTTTTTCAAAAGCGGTTCAAACCTGATTAATCTGGTTCCAACCGGATCAAACCTCAATTTCCATGTTTTTACACTTTATATGCTGTTTTAACTCTATTACAAATATCCTTCTTTTAAACCGAATCAAAACGATTTCATACGGATCAAACTGGTTCTCACCTGAATTCGCATGTTTTTACACTTTATATGCTGTTTTAACCGAATTACAAGAATTCTTCTTTTAAACCGCTTTAAACCGGATCAATCCGGTAGTAACCTCAATTTGCAAGTGTTTACATTTTATATTCTGTTATAACCGTATTACAAGAACCTTCTTTTTAAACCGCATCATACCGATTCTAACCTCAATTCGCATGTGTTTACACTTTATATGCTGTTTTAACCGAATTACAAGAATTCTTCTTTTAAACCGGTTTTAACCGGTTCCAACCGAATCAAACCGGTTCTAACATGAATTCGCATGTTTTTACACTGTATATGCTGTTTTAACCGTATTACAAGAATCCTTCTTTCAATGAGGATCAAACCGGTTCCTACAGGATCAAACCGGTTCTAACCTCAATTTCCATGTTTTTACACTTTATATGATGTTTTGACCGTATTACCAGAATTCTTTTTCAAAAGCGGTTCAAACCTGATTAATCTGGTTCCAACCGGATCAAACCTCAATTTCCATGTTTTTACACTTTATATGCTGTTTTAACTCTATTACAAATATCCTTCTTTTAAACCGAATAAAAACGATTTCATACGGATCAAACCGGTTCTAACCTCAATTCGCATATTTTTACACTTTATATGTTGTTTCAACGTATTACAAGAATTCTTGTTTTCAACCGGAACAAACCTCAATTCGCATGTTTTTACACTTTATATGCTCTTTTGACAACATTAGAAGAAATCTTCTTTTAAACCGGTTTTAACCGGTTCTAACCTCAATTCGCATGTTTTACACTTTATATGCTGTTTTAACCAAATTACAAGAATTCTTCTTTTAAACCAGTTCCAACCGAATCAAACCGGTACTAACCGATTTCAACCGGATCAAACCGATTCTATCCTTAATTCGCATGTTTTTACAGTTTATATGCTGTTTTAACCGTATTACAAGAATTCTTCTTTTAAACCGCGTTTAACCGGATCAAACCGGTAGTAACCTCAATTTGGTAGTTTTTACATTTGATATGCTGTTTTTACCGTATTACAAGAATCCTCTTTTTAAACCGCATCAAACCGGTTCTAACCTCAATTCGCATGTTTTTACACTTTATATGCTGTGTTAACCAATTACAAAATTCTTTTTTTTAAACCGGATTTAACCAGTTCCAACCAAATCAAACAGGTAATAACCTCAATTTGCATGTTTTTACACTTTATATGCTGTTTTGATTTTATTAAAAGAATCTTTTTTTTAAAACGGATTAAACTCGTTCCTACCTCAATTTGCATATTTATATTCTCTTTTGATCGTACTACAAGAAATTTTCTTTCAAACCGGTTTTAACCGGTTCCAAATTAATCAAACCGGTTCTAACCTCAATTCGCATGTTTCTACACTTTATATGCAATTTTCACTTTATTACAAGAATTGTTCTTTTAAACCGATTTAATCGGTTCCAACTAGATCAAACCGGTACTAACCTCAATTTACAAGTTTTTACATTTTATATGCTGTTATAACAGTATTACAAGAATCCTCCTTTTAAACTACATCAAACTGGTTCTAACCTCAATTTGCATGTTTTTACACTTTATATGCTGTTTTAACCGAATTACAAGAAATCTTCTTTTAAACTGGTTTTAACTGGTTCCAACCTGATCAAACCGGTTCTAACCTCAATTCGCATGTTTTTACACTTTATATGCTGTTTTAACTTTATTACAAGAATTCTTCTTTTAAACTGGTTCATACCAGATCATACAGGTTCTGACCTCAATTCGCATGTTTTTCTCTTTATTTGTTGTTTTAACCGTATTAGAAGAATTCTTCTCTTAAACCAGTTTTAACTGGTTCCAACCGGATCAAACCGGTACTAACCTCAATTTGCAAGTTTTTACACTTTATATGCTGTTTTGACCATATTACAAGAATTCTTCTTTTAAACCGGATCAAACCGGTTCTAAGATGAATTCGCATGTTTTTACACTGTATATGCTGTTTTAACCGTATTACAAGTATCCTTCTTTTAATGAGGATCAAACCGGGTCCTACAGGATCAAACCGGTTCTAACCTCAATTTCCATGTTTTTACACTTTATATGCTGTTTTGACCGTATTACAAGAATTCTTCTTCAAAAGCGGTTCAAACCTGATTAATCTGGTTCCAACTGGATCAAACCTCAATTTCCATGTTTTTACACTTTATATGCTGTTTTAACTCTATTACAAATATCCTTCTTTTAAACCGAATCAAAACGATTTCATACGGATCAAACCGGTTCTCACCTGAATTCGCATGTTTTTACACTTTATATGCTGTTTTAACCGTATTACAAGAATTCTTCTTTTAAACTGGTTTTTACCGGTTCCAACCGAATCAAACCACTACTAACCTCAATTTGCAAGTTTTTACATTTTATATGCTGTTATAACCGTATTACAAGAATCCTCCTTTTAAACTGCATCAAACTGGTTCTAACCTCAATTTGCATGTTTTTACACTTTATATGCTGTTTTAACCGAATTACAAAAATTCTTCTTTTCAACCGGTTTTAACCGGTTCCAACCTGATCAAACCGGTTCTAACCTCATTTCGCATGTTTTTACACTTAATATGCTGTTTTAACCGTAATACAAGAATTCTTCTTTTAAACCGGTTTTAACTAGTTCCAACCCGATCAAACCGATTTTAACCTCAATTTGCATGTTTTTACACTTGATATACTCTTTTGATATTATTAAAAGAATTCTTCTTTTAAACCGGATTAAACTGGTTCCTACCTCAATTTTCATAATTATATTTTGTTTTGACCGTACTACATGAAATCTTCTTTTAAACCGGTTTTAACCGGTTCCAACCTCAATTTGCATATTTTCACACTTTATATGCTGTTATAACTGTATTACAAGAATCCTTCTTTTAAACCGGTTCTAACCTCACTTCGCATGTTTTTACACTTTATATGCTGTTTTCACTTTATTACAAGAATTCTTCTTTTATACCGGTTTTAACCGGATCAAATCAGTACTAACCTTAATTTGCAAATTTTTACATTTTATATGCTGTTTTAATCGTATTTCAAGAATCCTCCTTTTAAACCGCATCAAACCGGTTCTAACCTGATTTCGTATGTTTTAACACTTTATTTGCTGTTTTGACCGTATTACAAGAATTCTTCTTTTATACCGGTTTTAAACGGTTCCAACCGGATCAAACCGGTACTAACCTCAATTTGCAAGTTTTTACATTTTATATGCTGTTTTAAACGTATTACAAGAATCCTCCTGTTAAACCGCATCAAACCAGTTCTAACCTCATTTCGCATGTTTTTACACTTTATATACTGTTTTAACCGAATTACAAAAATTCTTTTTTAAACCGTTTTTAACCGGTTCCAACCGAATCAAACCGATACTAACCTCAATTTGCAACTTTTTACTCTTTATATGCTGTTTTAACCGTATTACAAGAATTCCTCTTTTAAACCGGTTTTAACTGGTTCCAACCCGATCAAACCGATTTTCACCTTAATTTGCGTGTTTTTACACTTGATATGCTCTTTTGATATTATTAAAATAATTATTCTTTTAAACCGGATTAAACTGAATTCTACCTCAATTTGCATATTTATATTCTGTTTTGACCGTAGTACAAGAATCCTTCTTTTAAACCGGTTCTAACGGGATGATAAAGTTTCTAACGTCAATATGCATGTTTTCACACTTTATATGCTGTTTTGACCGTGTTACAAGAATTCTTCTTTTAAACCGGATTTAATCGGTTTGAAAAGATCAAACCGGTACTAACCTCAATTTGCAAGTTTTTACACTTTATATGCTGTTTTGATCGTATTACAAGAATTCTTCTTTTAAACCGGATCAAACCGGTTCTAACCTCAATTTCCATGTTTTCACACTTTATATGCTGTTTTGACCGTGTTACAAGAATTCTTCTTTTAAACCGGATTTAATCGGTTTGAAAAAGATCAAACCGGTACTAACCTCAATTTGCAAGTTTTTACACTTTATATGCTGTTTTGATCGTATTACAAGAATCCTTCTTTTAAACCGGATCAAACCTCAATTCGCATGTTTTTACACTTTATATGATCTTTTGACCGCATTAAAAAAATCTTCTTTTAAACCGGATCAAACCGGTTCTAACCTCAATTTCCATGTTTTTACACTTTATATGCTGTTTTAACTGAGTTATAAGTATTCTTCTTTTAAACCGGTTCAAACCGAATAAAACCAGTACTATTACAAGAATTCTTCTTTTAAACCTGTTTTAACCGGTTCCAACCGGATCAAATCGATTTTAATATCAATTTGCATGTTTTTACACTTTATATGCTCCTTTGATTTTATAAGAAAAATTTTTCTTTTATACTGGATTAATCTGGTTCTAACCACAATTTGCATATTTATATTCTGTTTTGACCGTACTACAAGAAATCTTCTTTTAAACCGGTTTCAACCGGTTCAAACCTAGTCAAACCGGTTCTAACCTCATTTCGCATATTTTTACACTTAATATGCTGTTTTAACCGTATTACAAGAATTCTTCTTTTAAACCGGTTTTAACAAGTTCCAACCCGATCAAACCGATTTTAACCTCAATTTGCATGTTTTTACATTTGATATACTCTTTTGATATTATTAAAAGAATTCTTCTTTTAAACCGGATTAAACTGGTTCCTACCTCAATTTTCATAATTATATTTTGTTTTGACCGTACTACATGAAATCTTCTTTTAAACCGGTTTTAACCGGTTCCAACCTCAATTTGCATATTTTCACACTTTATATGCTGTTATAACTGTATTACAAGAATCCTTCTTTTAAACCGGATCAAACGTCAATTCGATGTTTTTACACTTTATATGCTCTTTTGACCGTATTAAAAAAATCTTCTTTTTAACCGGTTCTAACCTAAATTACCATGTTTTTACACTTTATATGCAGTTTTAACCGACTTATAAGTATTCTTCTTTTTGTTCCAACCGAATAAAACCGGTACTATTACAAAAATTCCTATTTTAAACCGGTTTTAAACGGTTCCAACCGGATCAAATCGATTTTAATATCAATTTGCCTTTTTTTACACTTTATATGCTCTTTTAATTTTATTAGAAGAATTTTTCTTTTAAACCGCATTAAACTGGTTCCTACCACAATTTCCATATTTATATTCTGTTTTGACCGTACTACAAGAAATCTTCTTTTAAACCGGTTCTAACCTCAATTCGTATGTTTTTACACTTTATTTGCTGTTTTAACCGTATTACAAGAATCGTCCTTTTAAACCGGATCAAACTGGTTGTAACCTCAATTTCCATGTTTTTACACTTTATATGCTGTTTTAACCGTATGTATTACAGTAATTCTTCTTTTAAACTGGATTAAACCAGTACCAACCTCAATCTGCAATTTTTACATTTTATATGCTCTTTTAACCGTATCACAAAAATTCTTCTTTTAAACCGGTTTTAAACGCTTCCAACCCGATCAAACCGATTTTAATCTCAATTTGCATGTTTTTACACTTGATATGCTGTTTTGATTTTATTAAAAGAATTTTTCTTTTAAACCGAATTAAACTGGTTCCTACTACAATTTGCATATTTATATTCTCTTTTGACCGTACTACAAGAATTCTTCTTTTAAACTGGTTCATACCAGATCATACAGGTTATGACCTCAATTCGCATGTTTTTACTCTTTATTTGTTGTTTTGACCGTATTAGAAGAATTCTTCTCTTAAACCAGTTTTAACTGGTTCCAACCGGATCAAACCGGTACTAACCTCAATTTCCAAGTTTTTACATTTTATAAGCTGTTTTAACCGTATTACAAGAATCCTCCTTTTACACCGCATCAAACCGGTTCTAACCTCAATTCGCATGTTTTTACTCTTTATATAATGTTTTAACCGAATTACAAGAATTCTTCTTTTAAACCGCTTTAAACCGGATCAATCCGGTAGTAACCTCAATTTGCAAGTCTATACATTTTATATTCTGTTATAACCGTATTACAAGAACCTTCCTTTTAAACCGCATCAAACCGATTCTAACCTCAATTTGCATGTTTTTACACTTTATATGCTGTTTTAACCGAATTACAAGAATTCTTCTTTTAAACCGGTTTTAACCGGTTCCAACCGAATCAAACCGGTACTAACCTCAATTTGCAAGTTTTTACATTTTATATGCTGTTATAACCGTATTACAAGAATCCTCCTTTTACACTGCATCAAACCGGTTCTAACCTCAATTCGTATGTTTTTACACTTTATATGCTGTTTTAACCGAATTACAAGAATTCTTCTTTTAAACCGGTTTTAACCGCTTCAACCGATAAACCGATTTTAACCTCAATTTGCATGTTTTACACTTGATATGCTCTTTTAATTTTATTAAAAGAATTCTTCTTTTAAACCGTATTAAACTGGTTCCAACCTTAATTTGCATATTTATATTCTGTTTTGACCGTACTACAAGAATTCTTCTTTTTAACCAGTTCACAACGGTTCCCACCGGATTAAACAGGTTCTAACCTTAATTCGCATGTTTTTACACTTTATTTGCTGTTTTGACCGTATTACAAGCATTCTTCTTTTAAACCGGTTTTAACCGGTTCTAACCCGATCAAACCGATTTTAACCTGAATTTGCATGTTTTTACACTTGATATGCTCTTGTGATTTTATTAAAAGAATTCTTCTCTTCAACTGGATTAAACTGGTTCCAACCACAATTTGCATATTTATATTCTCTTTTGATCGTACTACAAGAAATCTTCTTTCAAACCGGTTTTAATTAATTCCAAACTAATCAAACCGGTTCTAACCTCAATTCGCATGTTTTTACACTTTATATGTTATTTTCACTTTATTACAAGAATTGTTCTTTTAAACCGGTTTGAACCGGTTCCAACCTAATCAAACCGGTTCTAACCTCAATTCGCATATTTTTACTCTTTATTTGCTGTTTTTACAGTGTTACAAGAATTTTTCTTTAAAACCGATTTCAACCGGTTCCAACTGGATCAAACCGGTACTAAACTCAATTTACAAGTTTTTACATTTTATATGCTGTTATAACAGTATTACAAGAATCCTCCTTTTAAACCACATCAAACTGGTTCTAACCTCAATTTGCATATTTTTACACTTTATATGCTCTTCTAACAGAATTACAAGAATTCTTCTTTTAAACCGGTTTTTATCGGTTCCAACCGAATCAAACCAGTACTAACCTCAATTTGCAAGTTTTACATTTTATATGCTGTTATAACCGTATTACAAAAATCCTCCTTTTAAACTGCATCAAACTGGTTCTAACTTCAATTTGCATGTTTTTACACTTTATATGCTGTTTTGACTTTATTACAAGAATTCTTCTTTTAAACCGGTTTTAATCGGTTTCCACAGGATCAAACAGGTTCTAAACTCAATTTGCATGTTTTTACACTTTATATGCTGTTTTGACCATATTACAAGAATTCTCCTTTTAAACCGGATCAAACCGGTTCTAACATGAATTCGCATGTTTTTACACTGTATATGCTGTTTTAACCGTATTACAAGAATCCTTCTTTTAATGAGGATCAAACCGGGTCCTACGGGATCAAACCGGTTCTAACCTCAATTTCCATGTTTTTACACTTTATATGCTGTTTTGACCGTATTACAAGAATTCTTCTTTTCAAAAGCGGTTCAAACCTGATTAATCTGGTTCCAACCGGATCAAACCTCAATTTCCATGTTTTTACACTTTATATGCTGTTTTAACTCTATTACAAATATCCTTCTTTTAAACCGAATCAAAACGATTTCATACGGATCAAACTGGTTCTCACCTGAATTCACATGTTTTTACAATTTATATGCTGTTTTAACCGAATTACAAGAATTCTTCTTTTAAACCGCTTTAAACCGGATCAATCCGGTAGTAACCTCAATTTGCAAGTCTATACATTTTATATTCTGTTATAACCGTATTACAAGAACCTTCCTTTTAAACCGCATCAAACCGATTCTAACCTCAATTTGCATGTTTTTACACTTTATATGCTGTTTTAACCGAATTACAAGAATTCTTCTTTTAAACCGGTTTTAACCGGTTCCAACCGAATCAAACCGGTACTAACCTCAATTTGCAAGTTTTACATTTTATATGCTGTTATAACCGTATTACAAGAATCCTCCTTTTAAACTGCATCAAACCGGTTCTAACATGAATTCGCATGTTTTTACACTGTATATGCTGTTTTAACCGTATTACAAGAATCCTTCTTTTAATGAGGATCAAACCGGTTCCTACAGGATCAAACCGGTTCTAACCTCAATTTCCATGTTTTTACACTTTATATGATGTTTTGACCGTATTACAAGAATTCTTTTTCAAAAGCGGTTCAAACCTGATTAATCTGGTTCCAACCGGATCAAACCTCAATTTCCATGTTTTTACACTTTATATGCTGTTTTAACTCTATTACAAATATCCTTCTTTTAAACCGAATCAAAACGATTTCATACGGATCAAACTGGTTCTAACCTGAATTCGCATGTTTTTACACTTTATATGCTGTTTTAACCGAATTACAAGAATTCTTCTTTTAAACCGCTTTAAACCGGATCAATCCGGTAGTAACCTCAATTTGCAAGTGTTTACATTTTATATTCTGTTATAACCGTATTACAAGAACCTTCTTTTTAAACCGCATCATACCGATTCTAACCTCAATTCGCATGTGTTTACACTTTATATGCTGTTTTAACCGAATTACAAGAATTCTTCTTTTAAACCGGTTTTAACCGGTTCCAACCGAATCAAACCGGTTCTAACATGAATTCGCATGTTTTTACACTGTATATGCTGTTTTAACCGTATTACAAGAATCCTTCTTCTTTCAATGAGGATCAAACCGGTTCCTACAGGATCAAACCGGTTCTAACCTCAATTTCCATGTTTTTACACTTTATATGATGTTTTGACCGTATTACCAGAATTCTTTTTCAAAAGCGGTTCAAACCTGATTAATCTGGTTCCAACCGGATCAAACCTCAATTTCCATGTTTTTACACTTTATATGCTGTTTTAACTCTATTACAAATATCCTTCTTTTAAACCGAATAAAAACGATTTCATACGGATCAAACCGGTTCTAACCTCAATTCGCATATTTTTACACTTTATATGTTGTTTCAACGTATTACAAGAATTCTTGTTTTCAACCGGAACAAACCTCAATTCGCATGTTTTTACACTTTATATGCTCTTTTGACAACATTAGAAGAAATCTTCTTTTAAACCGGTTTTAACCGGTTCTAACCTCAATTCGCATGTTTTACACTTTATATGCTGTTTTAACCAAATTACAAGAATTCTTCTTTTAAACCAGTTCCAACCGAATCAAACCGGTACTAACCGATTTCAACCGGATCAAACCGATTCTATCCTTAATTCGCATGTTTTTACAGTTTATATGCTGTTTTAACCGTATTACAAGAATTCTTCTTTTAAACCGCGTTTAACCGGATCAAACCGGTAGTAACCTCAATTTGGTAGTTTTTACATTTGATATGCTGTTTTTACCGTATTACAAGAATCCTCTTTTTAAACCGCATCAAACCGGTTCTAACCTCAATTCGCATGTTTTTACACTTTATATGCTGTGTTAACCGAATTACAAGAATTCTTTTTTTAAACCGGATTTAACCAGTTCCAACCAAATCAAACAGGTAATAACCTCAATTTGCATGTTTTTACACTTTATATGCTGTTTTGATTTTATTAAAAGAATCTTTTTTTTAAAACGGATTAAACTCGTTCCTACCTCAATTTGCATATTTATATTCTCTTTTGATCGTACTACAAGAAATTTTCTTTCAAACCGGTTTTAACCGGTTCCAAATTAATCAAACCGGTTCTAACCTCAATTCGCATGTTTCTACACTTTATATGCAATTTTCACTTTATTACAAGAATTGTTCTTTTAAACCGATTTAATCGGTTCCAACTAGATCAAACCGGTACTAACCTCAATTTACAAGTTTTTACATTTTATATGCTGTTATAACAGTATTACAAGAATCCTCCTTTTAAACTACATCAAACTGGTTCTAACCTCAATTTGCATGTTTTTACACTTTATATGCTGTTTTAACCGAATTACAAGAAATCTTCTTTTAAACTGGTTTTAACTGGTTCCAACCTGATCAAACCGGTTCTAACCTCAATTCGCATGTTTTTACACTTTATATGCTGTTTTAACTTTATTACAAGAATTCAATTTCTTTTAAACTGGTTCATACCAGATCATACAGGTTCTAACCTCAATTCGCATGTTTTTTTCTCTTTATTTGTTGTTTTAACCGTATTACAAGAATTCTTCTCTTAAACCAGTTTTAACTGGTTCCAACCGGATCAAACCGGTACTAACCTCAATTTGCAAGTTTTTACACTTTATATGCTGTTTTGACCATATTACAAGAATTCTTCTTTTAAACCGGATCAAACCGGTTCTAAGATGAATTCGCATGTTTTTACACTGTATATGCTGTTTTAACCGTATTACAAGAATCCTTCTTTTAATGAGGATCAAACCGGGTCCTACAGGATCAAACCGGTTCTAACCTCAATTTCCATGTTTTTACACTTTATATGCTGTTTTGACCGTATTACAAGAATTCTTCTTCAAAAGCGGTTCAAACCTGATTAATCTGGTTCCAACTGGATCAAACCTCAATTTCCATGTTTTTACACTTTATATGCTGTTTTAACTCTATTACAAATATCCTTCTTTTTTAAACCGAATCAAAACGATTTCATACGGATCAAACCGGTTCTAACCTGAATTCGCATGTTTTTACACTTTATATGCTGTTTTAACCGTATTACAAAATTCTTCTTTTAAACTGGTTTTACCGGTTCAACCGGATCAAACCACTACTAACCTCAATTTGCAAGTTTTTACATTTTATATGCTGTTATAACCGTATTACAAGAATCCTCCTTTTAAACTGCATCAAACTGGTTCTAACCTCAATTTGCATGTTTTTACACTTTATATGCTGTTTTAACCGAATTACAAAAATTCTTCTTTTAAACCGGTTTTAACCGGTTCCAACCTGATCAAACCGGTTCTAACCTCATTTCGCATGTTTTTACACTTAATATGCTGTTTTAACCGTATTACAAGAATTCTTCTTTTAAACCGGTTTTAACTAGTTCCAACCCGATCAAACCGATTTTAACCTCAATTTGCATGTTTTTACACTTGATATACTCTTTTGATATTATTAAAAGAATTCTTCTTTTAAACCGGATTAAACTGGTTCCTACCTCAATTTTCATAATTATATTTTGTTTTGACCGTACTACATGAAATCTTCTTTTAAACCGGTTTTAACCGGTTCCAACCTCAATTTGCATATTTTCACACTTTATATGCTGTTTTAACTGTATTACAAGAATCCTTCTTTTAAACCGGTTCTAACCTCACTTCGCATGTTTTACACTTTATATGCTGTTTTCACTTTATTACAAAATTCTTCTTTTAAACCGGTTTTAACCGGATCAAATCAGTACTAACCTCAATTTGCAAATTTTTACATTTTATATGCTGTTTTAATCGTATTTCAAGAATCCTCCTTTTAAACCGCATCAAACCGGTTCTAACCTGATTTCGTATGTTTTAACACTTTATTTGCTGTTTTGACCGTATTACAAGAATTCTTCTTTTATACCGGTTTTAAACGGTTCCAACCGGATCAAACCGGTACTAACCTCAATTTGCAAGTTTTTACATTTTATATGCTGTTTTAAACGTATTACAAGAATCCTCCTTTTAAACCGCATCAAACCAGTTCTAACCTCATTTCGCATGTTTTTACACTTTATATGCTGTTTTAACCGAATTACAAAAATTCTTCTTTTTAAACCGTTTTAACCGGTTCCAACCGAATCAAACCGATACTAACCTCAATTTGCAAGTTTTTACACTTTATATGCTGTTTTAACCGTATTACAAGAATTCTTCTTTTAAACCGGTTTTAACTGGTTCCAACCCGATCAAACCGATTTTCACCTCAATTTGCGTGTTTTTACACTTGATATGCTCTTTTGATATTATTAAAATAATTATTCTTTTAAACGGGATTAAACTGAATTCTACCTCAATTTGCATATTTATATTCTGTTTTGACCGTAGTACAAGAATCCTTCTTTTAAACCGGTTCTAACGGGATGATAAAGTTTCTAACATCAATATGCATGTTTTCACACTTTATATGCTGTTTTGACCGTGTTACAAGAATTCTTCTTTTAAACCGGTTTTAATCGGTTTAAAAAAGATCAAACCGGTACTAACCTCAATTTGCAAGTTTTTACACTTTATATGCTGTTTTGACCGTATTACAAGAATTCTTCTTTTAAACCGGATCAAACCGGTTCTAACCTCAATTTCCATGTTTTTACACTTTATATGCTGTTTTGACCGTGTTAGAAGAATTCTTCTTTTAAACCGGTTTTAATCGGTTTAAAAAAGATCAAACCGGTACTAACCTCAATTTGCAAGTTTTTACACTTTATATGCTGTTTTGATCGTATTACAAGAATCCTTCTTTTAAACCGGATCAAACCTCAATTCGCATGTTTTTACACTTTATATGATCTTTTGACCGCATTAAAAAATCTTCTTTTAAACCGGATCAAACCGGTTCTAACCTCAATTTCCATGTTTTTACACTTTATATGCTGTTTTAACTGAATTATAAGTATTCTTCTTTTAAACCGGTTCAAACCGAATAAAACCAGTACTATTACAAGAATTCTTCTTTTAAACCTGTTTTAACCGGTTCCAACCGGATCAAATCGATTTTAATATCAATTTGCATGTTTTTACACTTTATATGCTCCTTTGATTTTATAAGAAAAATTTTTCTTTTATACTGGATTAATCTGGTTCTAACCACAATTTGCATATTTATATTCTGTTTTGACCGTACTACAAGAAATCTTCTTTTAAACCGGTTTCAACCGGTTCAAACCTAGTCAAACCGGTTCTAACCTCATTTCGCATGTTTTTACACTTAATATGCTGTTTTAACCGTATTACAAGAATTCTTCTTTTAAACCGGTTTTAACAAGTTCCAACCCGATCAAACCGATTTTAACCTCAATTTGCATGTTTTTACACTTGATATACTCTTTTGATATTATTAAAAGAATTCTTCTTTTAAACCGGATTAAACTGGTTCCTACCTCAATTTTCATAATTATATTTTGTTTTGACCGTACTACATGAAATCTTCTTTTAAACCGGTTTTAACCGGTTCCAACCTCAATTTGCATATTTTCACACTTTATATGCTGTTATAACTGTATTACAAGAATCCTTCTTTTAAACCGGATCAAACGTCAATTCGATGTTTTTACACTTTATATGCTCTTTTGACCGTATTAAAAAAATCTTCTTTTTAACCGGTTCTAACCTAAATTACCATGTTTTTACACTTTATATGCAGTTTTAACCGACTTATAAGTATTCTTCTTTTTGTTCCAACCGAATAAAACCGGTACTATTACAAAAATTCCTATTTTAAACCGGTTTTAAACGGTTCCAACCGGATCAAATCGATTTTAATATCAATTTGCATGTTTTTACACTTTATATGCTCTTTTAATTTTATTAGAAGAATTTTTCTTTTAAACCGCATTAAACTGGTTCCTACCACAATTTCCATATTTATATTCTGTTTTGACCGTACTACAAGAAATCTTCTTTTAAACCGGTTCTAACCTCAATTCGTATGTTTTTACACTTTATTTGCTGTTTTAACCGTATTACAAGAATCGTCCTTTTAAACCGGATCAAACTGGTTGTAACCTCAATTTCCATGTTTTTACACTTTATATGCTGTTTTAACCGTATGTATTACAGTAATTCTTCTTTTAAACTGGATTAAACCAGTTCCAACCTCAATCTGCAAATTTTACATTTTATATGCTCTTTTAACCGTATTACGGAAAAATTCTTCTTTTAAACCGGTTTTAAACGGCTTTTCCAACCGGTTCCGATCAAACCGATTTTAATCTCACTTTGCATGTTTTTACACTTGATATGCTGTTTTGATTTTATTAAAAGAATTTTTCTTTTAAACCGAATTAAACTGGTTCCTACTACAATTTGCATATTTATATTCTCTTTTGACCGTACTACAAGAATTCTTCTTTTAAACTGGTTCATACCAGATCATACAGGTTATGACCTCAATTCGCATGTTTTTACTCTTTATTTGTTGTTTTGACCGTATTAGAAGAATTCTTCTCTTAAACCAGTTTTAACTGGTTCCAACCGGATCAAACCGGTACTAACCTCAATTTGCAAGTTTTTACATTTTATAAGCTGTTTTAACCGTATTACAAGAATCCTCCTTTTACACCGCATCAAACCGGTTCTAACCTCAATTCGCATGTTTTTACTCTTTATATACTGTTTTCACTTTATTACAAGAATTCTTTTTTAAACCGGTTTTAACCAGTTCCCACCGGATCAAAGAGGTTCTAACCTCAATTTGCATGTTTTTAATCTTTATTTGCTGTTTTGACCGTATAATAAGAATTCTTCTTTTAAACCGGTTTTAACCGGTTTCAACCAAATCAAACAGGTACTAACCTCAATTTGCAAGTTTTTACATTTTATATGCTGTTTTAAACGTATTACAAGAATCCTCCTTTTAAGCCGTATCAAACCGGTTCTAACCTCAATTTGTATGTTTTTACACTTTATATTCTGTTTTAACCGTATTACAAAAATTTTTCTTTTAAACCGGTTTTAACCGGTTCCAACCCTATCAAACCGATTTTAACCTCAATTTGCATGTTTTTACAGTTGGTATGCTCTTTTGGATTTATTAAAAGAATTCTTCTTTTAAACCGGATTTAACTGGGTTCTACCAAAATTTGCATATTTATATTCTGTTTTGACCATATAACAAGAATCCATCTTTTAAACCGGTTTTAACCGGTTCCAACCGAATGAAATCGATTTTAATATCAATTTGCATGTTTTTACACTTTATATGCTCTTTTGATTTTATTAGAAGAATTTTTCTTTTAAACCGTATTAAACTGGTTCCTACCACAATTTCCATATTTATATTCTGTTTTGACCGTACTACAAGAAATCTTCTTTTAAACCGGTTTCAACCGATTCAAAACTAGTCAAACCGGTTCTAACCTCAATTCGCATGTTTTACACTTTATTTGCTGTTTTAACCGTATTACAAGAATCGTCCCTTTAAACCGGATCAAACCGGTTGTATCCTCAATTTCCATGTTTTTACACTTTATATGCTGTTTTAACCGTATTACAGTAATTCTTCTTTTAAACTGGATTAAACCGGTTCCAACCTCAATTTGCAATTTTTTTACATTTTATATGCTGTTTTAACCGTATTACAAAAATTCTTCTTTTAAACCGGTTTTAAACGCTTCCAACCCGATCAAACCGATTTTAATCTCAATTTGCATGTTTTTACACTTGATATGCTCTTTTGATTTTATTAAAAGAATTCTTCTTTTAAACCGGATTAAACTGGTTGAAACCTCAATTTGCATATTTATATTCTGTTTTGACCGTACTACAAGAATCCTTCTTTTAAACCGGTTTTAACCGGTTCCAACGGTATCAAACCGGTTCTAACATCAATTTGCATGTTTTTACACTTTATATGCTGTTTTGATTTTATTAAAAGAATTTTTCTTTTAAACCGAATTAAACTGGTTCCTACTACAATTTGCATATTTATATTCTCTTTTGACCGTACTACAAGAATTCTTCTTTTAAACTGGTTCATACCAGATCAAACAGGTTCTAACCTCAATTCGCATGTTTTACACTTTATTTGCTGTTTTGACCGTATTACAAGAATTCTTCTTTTAAACCAGTTTTAACTGGTTCGAACAGGATCAAACCGGTACTAACCTCAATTTGCAAGTTTTTACATTTTATAAGCTGTTTTAACCGTATTACAAGAATCCTCCTTTTAAACCGGTTTCAACTGGTTCCAACCTGATAAAACAGGTTCTAACCTCAATTTGTATGTTTTTCACTTTATATGCTGTTTTAACCGTATTACAAGAATTCTTCTTTTAAACCGATTTTAACCGGTTCCAACCTGATCAAACCGATTTTAACCTCAATTTGCATGTTTTTACACTTGAGATTCTCTTTTGATTTTATTTAAAGAATTTTATCTTTTAAACCGGATTAAACTGCTTCCTACTACAATTTGCATATTTATATTCTGTTTTCACAGTAACAGAATAATTTTTTTTTTAAACCGGTTCCCACCAGATCATACAGATTCTAATTTCAATTCGCATGTTTTACTCTTTATTTGCTGTTTTCACCGTATTACAAGAATTCTTCTTTTAAACCGGTTTTAACTGGTTCAACCAGGATCAAACCGGTACTAACCTCAATTTGCAAGATTTTACATTTAATATGCTGTTTTAACCGTATTACAAGAATCCTCCTTTTAAACTGCATCAAACCGGTTCTAACCTCAATTCTAACATGTTTTTTACACTTTATATGCTGTTTTAACCATTATTACAAAATTCTTCTTTTAAACCGATTTTAACCGGTTCCAACCTGATCAAACCGATTTTAACCTCAATTTGCATGTTTTTACACTTGAGATTCTCTTTTGATTTTATTAAAAGAATTTTATCTTTTAAACCGGATTAAACTGCTTCCTACTACAATTTGCATATTTATATTCTGTTTTACCAGTAACAGAATTTTTTTTTTTTTTTAAACCGGTTCCCACCAGATCATACAGATTCTAATTTCAATTCGCATGTTTTTACTCTTTATTTTCTGTTTTCACCGTATTACAAGAATTCTTCTTTTAAACCGGTTTTAAGTGGTTTCAACCGAATCAAACCGGTACTAATATCAAATTGCAAGATTTTACATTTAATATGCTGTTTTAACCGTATTACAAGAATCCTCCTTTTACACTGCATCAAACCGGTTCTAACCTCAATTCGTATGTTTTTACACTTTATATGCTGTTTTAACCGAATTACAAGAATTCTTCTTTTAAACCGGTTTTAACCGCTTCCAACCCGATAAACCGATTTTAACCTCAAATTGCATATTTTTACACTTGATATGCTCTTTTAATTTTATTAAAAGAATTCTTCTTTTAAACCGTATTAAACTGGTTCCAACCTCAATTTGCATATTTATATTCTGTTTTGACCGTACTACAAGAATTCTTCTTTTTAACCAGTTCACAACGGTTCCCACCGGATTAAACAGGTTCTAACCTTAATTCGCATGTTTTTACACTTTATTTGCTGTTTTGACCGTATTACAAGCATTCTTCTTTTAAACCGGTTTTAACCGGTTCTAACCCGATCAAACCGATTTTAACCTGAATTTGCATGTTTTTACACTTGATATGCTCTTTTGATTTTATTAAAAAATTCTTCTCTTCAACTGGATTAAACTGGTTCCAACCACAATTTGCATATTTATATTCTCTTTTGATCGTACTACAAGAAATCTTCTTTCAAACCGGTTTTAATTAATTCCAAACTAATCAAACCGGTTCTAACCTCAATTCGCATGTTTTTACACTTTATATGTTATTTTCACTTTATTACAAGAATTGTTCTTTTAAACCGGTTTGAACCGGTTCCAACCTAATCAAACCGGTTCTAACCTCAATTCGCATATTTTTACTCTTTATTTGCTGTTTTTACAGTGTTACAAGAATTTTTCTTTAAAACCGATTTTAACCGGTTCCAACTGGATCAAACCGGTACTAAACTCAATTTACAAGTTTTTACATTTTATATGCTGTTATAACAGTATTACAAGAATCCTCCTTTTAAACCACATCAAACTGGTTCTAACCTCAATTTGCATATTTTTACACTTTATATGCTCTTCTAACAGAATTACAAGAATTCTTCTTTTAAACCGGTTTTTATCGGTTCCAACCGAATCAAACCAGTACTAACCTCAATTTGCAAGTTTTACATTTTATATGCTGTTATAACCGTATTACAAAAATCCTCCTTTTAAACTGCATCAAACTGGTTCTAACTTCAATTTGCATGTTTTTACACTTTATATGCTGTTTTGACTTTATTACAAGAATTCTTCTTTTAAACCGGTTTTAATCGGTTTCCACCGGATCAAACAGGTTCTAACCTCAATTTGCATGTTTTTACACTTTATATGCTGTTTTGACCATATTACAAGAATTCTCCTTTTAAACCGGATCAAACCGGTTCTAACATGAATTCGCATGTTTTTACACTGTATATGCTGTTTTAACCGTATTACAAGAATCCTTCTTTTAATGAGGATCAAACCGGTCCTACAGGATCAAACCGGTTCTAACCTCAATTTCCATGTTTTACACTTTATATGCTGTTTTGACCGTATTACAAAATTCTTCTTCAAAGCGGTTCAAACCTGATTAATCTGGTTCCAACCGGATCAAACCTCAATTTCCATGTTTTTACACTTTATATGCTGTTTTAACTCTATTACAAATATCCTTCTTTTAAACCGCTTTAAACCGGATCAATCCGGTAGTAACCTCAATTTGCAAGTCTATACATTTTATATTCTGTTATAACCGTATTACAAGAACCTTCCTTTTAAACCGCATCATACCGATTCTAACCTCAATTCGCATGTGTTTACACTTTATATGCTGTTTTAACCGAATTACAAGAATTCTTCTTTTAAACCGGTTTTAACCGGTTCCAACCGAATCAAACCGGTTCTAACATGAATTCGCATGTTTTTACACTGTATATGCTGTTTTAACCGTATTACAAGAATCCTTCTTTCAATGAGGATCAAACCGGTTCCTACAGGATCAAACCGGTTCTAACCTCAATTTCCATGTTTTTACACTTTATATGATGTTTTGACCGTATTACCAGAATTCTTTTTCAAAAGCGATTCAAACCTGATTAATCTGGTTCCAACCGGATCAAACCTCAATTTCCATGTTTTTACACTTTATATGCTGTTTTAACTCTATTACAAATATCCTTCTTTTAAACCGAATAAAAACGATTTCATACGGATCAAACCGGTTCTAACCTCAATTCGCATATTTTTACACTTTATATGTTGTTTCAACGTATTACAAGAATTCCTCTTTTCAACCGGATCAAACCTCAATTCGCATGTTTTTACACTTTATATGCTCTTTTGACCACATTACAAGAAATCTTCTTTTAAACCGGTTTTAACCGGTTCTAACCTCAATTCGCATGTTTTACACTTTATATGCTGTTTTAACCAAATTACAAGAATTCTTCTTTTAAACCAGTTCCAACCGAATCAAACCGGTACTAACCGATTTCAACCGGATCAAACCGATTCTATCCTTAATTCGCATGTTTTTTACACTTTATATGCTGTTTTAACCGTATTACAAGAATTCTTCTTTTAAACCGGTTTAACCGGATCAAACCGGTTCTAACCTCAATTTGTAGTTTTACATTTATATGCTGTTTTACCGTATTACAAGAATCCTCTTTTTAAACCGCATCAAACCGGTTCTAACCTCAATTCGCATGTTTTTACACTTTATATGCTCTTTTGACCGCATTAGAAGAAATCTTTTTTAAACTGCTTCTAACCTCAATTCGCATATTTTATACTTTATATGCTGTTTTAACAAATTAAGAGAATTCTTTTTTTAAACCGGTTTTATCCGGATCAATCCGGAAGTAACCTCAATTTTCAAGTTTTCACATTTTATATGCTGTTTTTACCGTATCACAAGAATCGTCCTTTTAAACAACGTCAAACCGTTTCTAACCTCAATTCGCAAGTTTTTACACTTTATATGCTGTGTTAACCGAATTACAAGAATTCTTCTTTTAAACCGGATTTAACCAGTTCCAACCAAATCAAACAGGTAATAACCTCAATTTGCATGTTTTTACACTTTATATGCTGTTTTGATTTTATTAAAAGAATCTTTTTTTTAAAACGGATTAAACTCGTTCCTACCTCAATTTGCATATTTATATTCTCTTTTGATCGTACTACAAGAAATTTTCTTTCAAACCGGTTTTAACCGGTTCCAAATAATCAAACCGGTTCTAACCTCAATTCGCATGTTTTACACTTTATATGCTGTTTTCACTTTATTACAAGAATTCTTCTTTTAAACCGATTTAATCGGTTCCAACTAGATCAAACCGGTACTAACCTCAATTTACAAGTTTTTACATTTTATATGCTGTTATAACAGTATTACAAGAATCCTCCTTTTAAACTACATCAAACTGGTTCTAACCTCAATTTGCATGTTTTTACACTTTATATGCTGTTTTAACCGAATTACAAGAAATCTTCTTTTAAACTGGTTTTAACTGGTTCCAACCTGATCAAACCGGTTCTAACCTCAATTCGCATGTTTTTACACTTTATATGCTGTTTTAACCATATTACAAGAATTCTTCTTTTAAACCGGTTTTAACCAGTTCCAACCGAATCAAACCGGTACTAACCTCAATTTGCAAGTTTGTACACTTTATATTCTGTTATAACCGTATTACAAGAACCTTCCTTTTAAACCGCATCAAACCGATTCTAACCTCAATTCGCATGTTTTTACATTTTATATGCTGTTTTAACCATATTACAAGAATTCTTCTTTTAAACCGGTTTTAACCAGTTCCAACCGAATCAAACCGGTACTAACCTCAATTTGCAAGTTTTTACATTTTATATGCTGTTATAACCGTATTACAAGAACCTTCCTTTTAAACAGCATCAAACCGGTTCTAACCTCAATTCGCATATTTTTACACTTTATATCCTCTTTTGACCGCATTAGAAAAAATCTTCTTTTAAACTGCTTCTAACCTCAATTCGCATGTTATTACACTTTATATGCTGTTTTAACCGAATTACAAGAATTCTTCTTTTAAACAGGTTCCAACCGAATCAAACAGGTACTAACCGATTTCAACCGGATCAAACCGGTTCTATCCTCAATTCGAATGTTTTTACAGTTTATATGCTGTTTTAACCGAATTACAAGAATTCTTCTTTTAAACCGATTTAATCGGTTCCAACTAGATCAAACCGGTACTAACCTCAATTTACAAGTTTTTACATTTTATATGCTGTTATAACAGTATTACAAGAATTCTCCTTTTAAACCACATCAAACTGGTTCTAACCTCAATTTGCATGTTTTTACACTTTATATGCTGTTTTAACAGAATTACAAGAATTCTTCTTTTCAACTGGTTTTTACCGGTTCCAACCGAATCAAACCACTACTAACCTCAATTTGCAAGTTTTTACATTTTATATGCTGTTATAACCGTATTACAAGAATTCTCCTTTTAAACTGCATCAAACTGGTTCTAACCTCAATTTGCATGTTTTTACACTTTACATGCTGTTTTAACCTAATTACAAAAATTCTTCTTTTCAACCGGTTTTAACCGGTTCCAACCGAATCAAACCGGTACTAACCTCAATTTGCATGTTTTTACACATTATATTCTGTTTTGACCGTACTACAAGAAATCTTCTTTTAAACTTGTTTTAACTGGTTCCAACCTGATCAAACCGGTTCTAACCTCAATTCGCATGTTTTTACACTTTATATGCTGTTTTAACTTTATTACAAGAATATTTCTTTTAAACTGGTTTTAATCGGTTTCCACCGGATCAAACAGGTACTAACCTCAATTTCCATGTTTTTACACTTTATATGCTGTTTTAAATGTATTACAAGAATTCTTCTTTTAAACCGGTTCCAACCGAATCAAACCGGTACTAACCGATTTCAACCGGATCAAACCGGTTCTATCCTCAATTCAAATGTTTTTACAGTTTATATACTGTTTTAACCGTATTACAAGAATTCTTCTTTTAAACCGGTTTTAACCGGATCAAACCAGTATTAACCTCAATTTGCAAGTTTTTATATTTTATATGCTGTTTTTACCGTATTACAAGAATCCTCCTTTTAAACCGCATCAAACCGCTTCTAACCTCAATTCGCATGTTTTTACACTTTATATGCTGTTTTAACCGTATTACAAGAATCCATCTTTTAATGAGGATCAAACCGGTTCTAACCATAATTCGCATATTTTTACACTTTATATGTGTTTTCAACGTATTACAAGAATTCTTCTTTTCAACCGAATCAAACCTCAATTCGCATGTTTTTACACTTTATTTGCTCTTTTGACTGCATTAGAAGAAATCTTCTTTTAAACCGGTTCCAACCGAATCAAACCGGTACTAACCGATTTGAACCGGATATAACCGGTTCTATCCTCAATTCGCATGTTTTTAAAGTTTGTATGCTGTTTTAACCATATTACAAGAATTCTTCTTTTAATCCGGTTTTAACCGGTTCCAACCGAATCAAACCGGTACTAACCTCAATTTGCAAGTTTTTACATTTTATATGCTGTTATAACCGTATTACAAGAATACTCCTTTTAAACCGCATCAAACCGGTTCTAACCTCAATTCGCATGTTTTTACACTTTATATCCTCTTTTGACGGCATTAGAAAAGATCTTTCTTTAAACCGTTTCTAACCTCAATTCGCATGTTTTTACACTTTATATGCTGTTTTAACCGAATTACAAGAATTCTTCTTTTAAACCGGTTCCAACCGAATCAAACCGGTACTAACCGATTTCAACCGGTTCTATCCTCAATTCGAATGTTTTTACAGTTTATATGCTGTTTTAACCGAATTACAAGAATTCTTCTTTTAAATCGCATTTAACTGGATCAATCCGGTAGTAACCTCAATTTGCATGTTTTTACACTTTATATGCTCTTTTGATTTTATTAAAAGAAATCTTCTTTTCAACCGGACTAATCTGGTTCCTACCTCAATTTGCATATTTATATTCTATTTTGACCGTACTCCAAGAAATCTTCTTTTAAACCGGTTTTAACTGGTCACAACCTGATCAAACCGGTAATAACCTCAATTTCAAGTTTTACACTTTATATGCTGTTTTAACCGTATTACAAGAATCCTTCTTTTAAAACCGGATCAAACCGGTTCTAACCTCAATTCGCATGTTTTACACTTTATATGCTCTTTGGACGGCATTAGAAAAAATCTTTTTTTAAACCGTTTCTAACCTCAATTCGCATGTTTTTTTACACTTTATATGCTGTTTTAACCGAATTACAAGAATTCTTCTTTTAAACCGGTTCTATCCTCAATTCGAATGTTTTTACACTTTATATGCTGTTTTAACCGTATTACAAGAATTCTTCTTTTAAACCGCATTTAACTGGATCAATCCGTTAGTAACCTCAATTTGCATGTTTTACATTTTATATGCTGTTATAACAGTATTACAAGAATCCTCCTTTTAAACAGCATTAAACTGGTTCTAACCTCAATTTGCATGTTTTTACACTTTATATGCCGTTTTAACCGAATTACAAGAATTATTCTTTTAAACCGGTTTAACCAGTTCCAACCAGATCAAACCGGTACTAACCTCAATTTGCAATTTTACATTTTATATGCTGTTTTTAACCGTATTACAAGAATCCTCCTTTAAACTGCATCAAACCGGTTCTAACCTCAATTTGCATATTTTTACACTTGATATACTCTTTTGATTTTATTAAAAGAATTCTTCTTTTAAACCGGTTTTAATGAGGATCAAACTGGTTCCAACAGGATCAAACCGGTTCTAACATCAATTTGCATGTTTTACACAATATATGCTGTTTTGACTGTATTCTTCTTTTTTAAACCGGTTTTAACCGGTTCCAACAGGATCAAACAGGTTCTAACCTCAATTCGCATTTTTTACTCTTTATTTGCTGTTTTAACAGTATTACAAGAATTTTTTTTTAAACCAGTTTTAACTTTTTCCAACCGGATCAAACCGGTACTAACCTCAATTTACAAATTTTACATTTTATATGCTGTTTTAACCGTATTAAAGAATCCTCCTTTTAAACCACATCAAACCGGTTCTAACCTCAATTTGCATATTTTTACACTTTATATGCTGTTTTGACTTTATTACAAGAATTCTTCTTTAAACCGGATTAAACTGGTTCCTACCTCAATTTGCATATTTATATTCTGTTTTCACTGAACTACAAGAATTCTTCTTTTAAACCGGTTTTAACCAGGTTCCAACCGAATCAAACCGGTCTAACCTCAATTTGCATGTTTTACACTTTATATCTGTTTTGATTTTTTTAAAAGAATTCTTCTTTTAAACCGGATTAAACTGGTTCCTACCTCAATTTATAAATTTATATTCTGTTTTCACTGAACTACAAGAATTCTTCTTTAAACCGATTTTAACCGGTTCCACCGGATCAAACCGTTCTAACCTCAATTTGCATGTTTTACACTTTATATGCTGTTTTGACGGTATTACAAGAATTCTTCTTTTAAACGGTTTTGACGGTTATCACTGGATCAAACGGTTCTAACCTCAATTTGCATGTTTTTACCTTTATATGCTCTTTTGATTTTATTAAAAGAATTCTTCTTTTAAACCGGTTTTAACGTTTCCACCGGATCAAACCGGTTTTAACCTCAATTTGCATGTGTTTTACACTTTATATGCTCTTTTGATTTTATTAAAGAAATCATCTTTTAAACCGGACTAAACTGGTTCCTACCTCAATTTGCATATTTATATTTTGTTTTGACCGTACTACAAGAAATCTTCTTTTAAACCGGCTGTAACTGGTTCCAACCTGATCAAACCGGTAATAACCTCAATTTCCAAGTTTTTACACTTTATATGCTGTTTTAACCGTATTACAAGAATCCTTCTTTTAAACCGCATCAAACCGGTTCTAACCTCAATTCGCATGTTTTACACTTTTATGCTGTTTTGACCGTATAACAAGAATTCTTCTTTTAAGCGGTTCAAACCGGATTAATATGGTTCCAACCGGATAAACCAGTTCTAACCTCAATTTGCATGTTTTACACTTTATATGCTGTTTTACTGTATTACAAGAATCCTTCTTTTAAACCGGTTCAAACCGGTTTCAACTGGATCAAACCGGTTCTAACCTCAATTCGCATATTTTTACACTTTATATGTTGTTTCAACGTATTACAAAATTCTTCTTTTTTAAACCAGATCAAACCCCAATTTGCAAGTTTTTTTACACTTTATATGCTCTTTTGACTGCATTAAAAAAATCTACTTTTTAACCGGTTTCAATCGGTTCCAACCTAATCAAACCCGTTCTAACCTCAATTGGCATGTTTTTACACTTTATATGCTGTTTTCACTTTATTACAAGAATTCTTCTTTTAAACCGGTTTTCAACGGTTACCACCAGATCAAACAGGTTCTAACCTCAATTCGCATATTTTTACACTTTATATGCTGTTTTGACCGTATTACAAGAATTCTTCTTTTAAACAGATTTTAACCGCTTCCAACCTGATCAAACAGGTACTAACCTCAATTTACAAGTTTTTACATTTTATATATTGTTATAACAGTATTACAAGAATCCTCTTTTTAAACTGCATCAAACCGGTTCTAATCTCAATTTGCATATTTTTACACTTGATATACTCTTTTGATTTTATTAAAAGAATTCTTCTTTTAAACCGGTTTTAATGAGGATCAAACTGGTTCCAACAGGATCAAACCGGTTCTAACATCAATTTGCATGTTTTTACACTATATATGCTGTTTTGACTGTATTCTTCTTTTAAACCGATTTTAACCGGTTCCAACGGGATCAAACAGGTTCTAACCTCAATTCGCATGTTTTACACTTTATATGCTGTTTTGACAGTATTACAAGAATTTTTCTTTTAAACCGGTTTTAACCTTTTCCAACCGGATCAAACCGGTACTAACCTCAATTTACAAATTTTTACATTTTATATGCTGTTTTAACCGTATTACAAGAATCCTCCTTTTAAACCACATCAAACCGGTTCTAACCTCAATTTGCATATTTTTACACTTTATATGCTGTTTTGACTTTATTACAAGAATCCTTCTTTTTTAAACCGGATTAAACTGGATTCCTACCAATTTACCAAATTTATATTTATGTTTTCACTGAACTACAGAATTCTTCTTTTGAACCGGTTTTAACCAGTTCCAACCGAATCAAACCGGTAATAACCTCAATTCGCATGTTTTTATACTTTATATGCTGTTTTAACCGTATTACAAGAATTTCTTTTTTTAAACCGGTTTTAACCGGATCAATCAGTAGTAACCTCAATTTTAAGTTTTTCACATTTTATATGTGTTTTTACCGTATTACAAGAATCGTCCTTTTAAACAGCGTCAAACCGTTTCTAACCTCAATTCGCAAGTTTTTACACTTTATATGCTGTGTTAACCGAATTACAAGAATTCTTCTTTTAAACCGGTTCCAACCGAATCAAACCGGTTCTAACCTCAATTTGCATGTTTTTTACACTTTATATGCTGTTTTGATTTTATTAAAAAGATCCTTCTTTTAAACCGGATTAAACTGGTTCCAACCTCAATTTGCATATTTATATTCTGTTTTGATCGTATTACAAGAATTTTCTTTTAAACCGGTTTTAACCGGTTCCAACCAATCAAACCGGTTCTAACCTCAATTCGCATGTTTTTACACTTTATATGCTGTTTTTTCACTTTATTACAAAGAATTGTTCTTTTTTAAACCGGTTTAATCGGTTCCAACTAGATCAAACCGGTACTAACCTCAATTTGCATGTTTTACATTTTATATGCTGTTTTAACCGTATTACAAGAATCCTCCTTTTAAACCACATCAAACCGGTTCTAACCTCAATTTGCATGTTTTTTTACACTTTATATGCTGTTTTAACAGAATTACAAAATTCTTCTTTTAAACTGGTTTTACCGGTTCCAACCAGATCAAACCGGTACTAACCTCAATTTGCAAGTTTTTTTACATTTTTTTATATGCTGTTATAACCGTATTACAAGAATCCTCCTTTTAAACCGCATCAAACTGGTTTCTAACCTCAATTTGCATGTTTTTACACTTTATATGCTGTTTTAACACAATTACAAGAATTCTTCTTTTAAACCGGTTTTTACCGGTTCCAACCGAATCAAACCACTACTAACCTCAATTTGCAAGTTTTTACATTTTATATGCTGTTATAACCGTATTACAAGAATCCTCCTTTTAAACTGCATCAAACTGGTTCTAACCTCAATTTGCATGTTTTTACACTTTATATGCTGTTTTAACCGATTACAAAAATTCTTCTTTTAAACCGGTTTTAACCTGGTTCAACCGGATCAAACCGTTACTAACCTCAATTTGCATGTTTTACACATTATATTCTGTTTTGACCGTATTACTGTTTTTTTCACCGTACTACAATTCTTCTTTAAA
>NW_027467782.1:8033708-8079022 GCF_004210375.1 Tachypleus tridentatus | reverse complement strand
ACCGTTTAAAACTGGTTTAAAAGAAGAATTCTTGTAATAAAATGAAAACAGCATATAAGGTGTAAAACATGCAAATTGAGGTTATTACCGGTTTGTTCCGGTTTGAACCGGTTAAAACCGGTTTAAAAGAAGAATTCTTGTAATAAAGTCAAAACAGCATATCAAGTGTAAAAACATGCAAATTGAGGTAGGAACCAGTTTAATCCGGTTTAAAAGAAGAATTCTTTTAATAAAATCAAAACAGCATATAAAGTGTAAAAACATGGAAATTGAGGTTATTACCGGTTTGATTTGGTTGGAACCGGTTAAAACCGGTTTAAAAGAAGAATTCTTGTAATTCGGTTAAAACAGCATATAAAGTGTAAAACATGCCGAATTGAGGTTAGAACCGGTTTGATGCGGTTTAAAAGGATGATTCTTGTAATACGGTAAAAACAGCATATAAAATGTAAAAACTTGCAAATTGAGGTTACTACCGGTTTGATCCGGTTGGAACTGGTTAAAAGCGGTTTAAAAGAAGAATTTTGTAATACGGTTAAAACAGCATATAAAGTGTAAAACATGCGAAATGAGGATAGAACTGGTTTGATCCGGTTGAAATCGGTTAGTACCGGTTTAAAAGAAGAATTCTTGTAATTCGGTTAAAACAGCATATAAAGTGTAAAACATGCGAATTGAGGTTAGAACCGGTTAAAACCGGTTTAAAAGAAGATTTCTTTTAATGCAGTCGAAAGAGCATATAAAGTGTAAAAACATGCGAATTGAGGTTTGATCCGGTTTAAAAGAAGAATTCTTGTAATACGTTGAAACAACATATAAAGTGTAAAAATATGCGAATTGAGGTTAGAACCTGTTTGATCCGGTTTAAAAGAAGGATTCTTGTAATACAGTTAAAACAGCATATAAAGTGTAAAAACATGCAAATTGAGGTTTGATCCGGTTGGAACCAGATTAATCCGGTTTGAACCGGTTTAAAAGAAGAATTCTTGTAATACGGTCAAAACAGCATATAAAGTGTAAAACATGCAAATTGAGGTTAGAACGGTTTGATCCGGTTGGAACCATTAAAACCGGTTTAAAAGAAGAATTCTTGTAATACGGTCAAAACAGCATATAAAGTGTAAAAACATGCAAATTGAGGTTAGAACCTGTTTGATCCGTTGGAAACCAGTTAAAACCGGTTTAAAAGAAGAATTCTTGTAATAAAGTCAAAACAGCATATAAAGTGTAAAAACATGCAAATTGAGGTAGGAACCAGTTTAATCCGGTTTAAAAGAAGAATTCTTTTAATAAAATCAAAACAGCATATAAAGTGTAAAACATGCAAATTGAGGTTATTACCGGTTTGATTTGGTTGGAACCGGTTAAAACCGGTTTAAAAGAAGAATTCTTGTAATTCGGTTAAAACAGCATATAAAGTGTAAAAACATGCGAATTGAGGTTAGAACCGGTTTGATGCGGTTTAAAAGGATGATTCTTGTAATACGGTAAAAACAGCATATAAAATGTAAAACTTGCAAATTGAGGTTACTACCGGTTTGATCCGGTTGGAACTGGTTAAAACCGGTTTAAAAGAAGAATTTTGTAATACGGTTAAAACAGCATATAAAGTGTAAAAACATGCGAAATGAGGTTAGAACTGGTTTGATCCGGTTGAAATCGGTTAAAACCGGTTTAAAAGAAGAATTCTTGTAATTCGGTTAAAACAGCATATAAAGTGTAAAACATGCGAATTGAGGTTAGAACCGGTTAAAACCGGTTTAAAAGAAGATTTCTTTTAATGCAGTCGAAAGAGCATATAAAGTGTAAAAACATGCGAATTGAGGTTTGATCCGGTTTAAAAGAAGAATTCTTGTAATACGTTGAAACAACATATAAAGTGTAAAATATGCGAATTGAGGTTAGAACCTGTTTGATCCGGTTTAAAAGAAGGATTCTTGTAATACAGTTAAAACAGCATATAAAGTGTAAAACATGCAAATTGAGGTTTGATCCGGTTTGAACCAGATTAATCCGGTTTGAACCGGTTTAAAAGAAGAATTCTTGTAATACGGTCAAAACAGCATATAAAGTGTAAAACATGCAAATTGAGGTTAGAACCGGTTTGATCCGGTTGTAACCATTAAAACCGGTTTAAAAGAAGAATTCTTGTAATACGGTCAAAACAGCATATAAAGTGTAAAAAACATGCAAATTGAGGTTAGAACCGGTTTGATCCGTTGGAACCGTTTAAAACCGGTTTAAAAGAAGAATTCTTGTAATAAAATCAAAACAGCATATAAAGTGTAAAACATGCAAATTGAGGTTATTACCGGTTTGATCCGGTTGGAACCGGTTAAAACCGGTTTAAAACAAGAATTCTTGTAATAAAGTCAAAACAGCATATCAAGTGTAAAAACATGCGTATTGAGGTTAAAACCTGTTTGATCCAGTGGGAACCGTTGAAAACCGGTTTAAAAGAAGAATTCTTGTAATACGGTTAAAACAGCATATAAAGTGTAAAAACATGCAAATTGAGGTAGGAACCAGTTTAATCCGGTTTAAAAGAAGAATTCTTTTAATAAAATCAAACCAGCATATAAAGTGTAAAAACATGGAAATTGAGGTTATTACCGGTTTGATTTGGTTGGAACCGGTTAAAACCGGTTTAAAAGAAGAATTCTTGTAATTCGGTTAAAACAGCATATAAAGTGTAAAAACATGCGAATTGAGGTTAGAACCGGTTTGATGCGGTTGAAATCGCTTAGTACCGGTTTGATTCGGTTGGTACTGGTTAAAACCGGTTTAAAAGAAGAATACTTGTAATACGGTTAAAACAGCATATAATCTGTAAAAACATGCGAATTGAGGAAAGAACCGGTTTGATCCGGTTGAAATCTGTTAGTTCCGTTTTGATTCGGTTGGAACCGGTTTAAAAGAAGAATTCTTGTAATTCGGTTAAAATAGCATATAAAGTGTAAAAAACATGCGAATTGAGGTTAGAACCGGTTTGATCCGGTTTAAAAGAAGGATTCTTGAAATACAGTTAAAACAGCATATAAAGTGTAAAACATGGAAATTGAGGTTAGAACTGGTTTGATCTGGTTGAACCAGAACCGGTTTAAACCGGTTTAAAAGAAGAATTCTTGTAATACGGTTAAAACAGCATATAAAGTGTAAAAACTTGGAAATTGAGGTTATTACCGGTTTGATCAGGTTGGAACCAGTTAAAACCGGTTTAAAAGAAGATTTCTGGAGTATGGTCAAAACAGAATATAAATATGCAAATTGAGGTAGGAACCAGTTTAATCCGGTTTAAAAGAAGATTTCTTTTAATAAAATCAAAAGAGCATATAAAGTGTAAAACATGCAAATTGAGGTTAAAATCGGTTTGATCCGGTTGGAACCGCTTAAAACCGGTTTCAAGGAAGAATTCTTTTAATAAAATCAAAAGAGCATATCAAGTGTAAAAACCGGTTGAAAAGAAGAATTCTTGTAATACTGTCAAAACAGCATATAAAGTGTAAAACATGCAAATTGAGGTTAGAACCGGTTTGATCCGGTTTAAAAGAAGGATTCTTGTAATACAGTTAAAACAGCATATAAAGTGTAAAACATGCAAATTGAGGTTAGTACCGGTTTGATCCGGTTGTAACCATTAAAACCGGTTTAAAAGAAGATTCTTGTAATACGGTCAAAACAGCAAATAAAGTGTAAAAACATGCGTATTGAGGTTAGAACCTGTTTGATCCAGTGGGAACCATTGAAAACCGGTTTAAAAGAAGAATTCTTGTAATAAAGTGAAAACAGCATATAAAGTGTAAAAACATGCGAATTGAGGTTAGAACCGGTTTGATTAGGTTGGAACCGGTTAAAACCGGTTTAAAAGAAAGATTCTTGTAGTACGGTCAAAACAGAATATAAATATGCAAATTGTGGTAGGAACCAGTTTAATCCGGTTTAAAAGAAAATTTTTTTAATAAAATCAAAACAGCATATAAAGTGTAAAACATGCAAATTGAGGTTAAAATCGATTTGATCCGGTTGGAACCGGTTAAAACCGGTTTAAAAGAAGAATTCTTGTAATACGGTCAAAACAGCAAATAAAGTGCAAAAACATGCAAATTGAGGTTAGAACCGTTTGATCCGTTGGGGACCGTTTAAAACTGGTTTAAAAGAAGAATTCTTGTAATAAAATGAAAACAGCATATAAAGTGTAAAAAACATGCAAATTGAGGTTATTACCGGTTTGATCCTGTTGGAACCGGTTAAAACCGGTTTAAAAGAAGAATTCTTGTAATAAAGTCAAAACAGCATATCAAGTGTAAAACATGCAAATTGAGGTAGGAACCAGTTTAATCCGGTTTAAAAGAAGAATTCTTTTAATAAAATCAAAACAGCATATAAAGTGTAAAAACATGGAAATTGAGGTTATTACCGGTTTGATTTGGTTGGAAGCGGTTAAAACCGGTTTAAAAGAAGAATTCTTGTAATACGGTCAAAACAGCATATAAAGTGTAAAAACATGCGAATTGAGGTTAGAACCTGTTTGATCCGGTGGGAACCGTTTAAAACTGGTTTAAAAGAAGAATTCTTGTAATAAAGTGAAAACAGCATATAAAGTGTAAAAACATGCAAATTGAGGTTAGAACCTGTTTGATCTGGTTGGAACCGATTAAAACCGGTTTAAAAGAAGAATTCTTGTAATTCAGTGAAAACAGAATATAAATTTGCAAATTGAGGTAGGAACCAGTTTAATCCGGTTTAAAAGAAGAATTCTTGTAATAAAGTCAAAACAGCATATCAAGTGTAAAAATATGCAAATTGAGGTTAGAACCGGTTTAATGTGGTTTAAATGGAGGATTCTTGTAATACGGTTATAACAGCATATAAAATGTAAAAACTTGCAAATTGAGGTTAGTACCGGTTTGATTCGGTTGGAACCGGTTAAAACCGGTTTAAAAGAATAATTCTTGTAATTCGGTTAAAACAGCATATAAAGTGTAAAAACATGCAAATTGAGGTTAGAACCGGTTTGATGCCGTTTAAAAGGAGGATTCTTGTAATACTGTTATAACAGCATATAAAATGTAAAAACTTGTAAATTGAGGTTAGTACCTGTTTGATCAGGTTGGAAGCGGTTAAAATCGGTTTAAAAGAAGAATTCTTGTAATACGGTCAAAACAGCATATAAAGTGTAAAAATATGCGAATTGAGGTTAGAACCTGTTTGATCCGGTGGTAACCGTTGAAAACCGGTTTAAAAGAAGAATTCTTGTAATAAAGTGAAAACAGCATATAAAGTGTAAAAACATGCCAATTGAGGTTAGAACCGGTTTGATTAGGTTGGAACCGATTAAAACCGGTTTAAAAGAAGATTTTTTTAATGCTGTCAAAAGAGCATATAAAGTGTAAAAAACTTGCGAATTGGGGTTTGATCTGGTTTAAAAGAAGAATTCTTGTAATACGTTGAAACAACATATAAAGTGTAAAATATGCGAATTGAGGTTTGAATCGGTTTGATCCAGTTGAAATGGGTTTGATCCGGTTTAAAAGAAGAATTCTTGTAATACAGTTAAAACAGCATATAAAGTGTAAAAACATGGAAATTGAGGTTGGAACTGGTTTGATCCGGTTGGAACCATATTAATCCGGTTTGAACCGCTTTAGAAGAAGAATTCTTGTAATACGGTCAAAACAGCATATAAAGTGTAAAAACATGCGAATTGAGGTTAGAACCGGTTTGATCCTGTTGGAACCGGTTTGATCCTCATTAAAAGAAGGATTCTTGTAATACGGTTAAAACAGCATATAAAGTGTAAAAACTTGGAAATTGAGGTTATTACCGGTTTGATCAGGTTGGAACCAGTTAAAACCGGTTTAAAAGAAGATTTCTTGGAGTACGGTCAAAACAAAATATAAATATGCAAATTGAGGTAGTAACCAGATTAGTCCGGTTGAAAAGAAGATTTCTTTTAATAAAATCAAAAGAGCATATAAAGTGTAAAAACATGCAAATTGAGGTTAAAATCGGTTTGATCCGGTTGGAAACGCTTAAAACAGGTTTAAAAGAAGAATTCTTTAATAAAATCAAAAGAGCATATGAAGTGTAAAAACATGCAAATTGAGGTTAGTACCGGTTTGATTCGGTTGGAACCGGTTAAAACCGGTTTAAAAGAAGAATTCTTGTAATACCGTCAAAACAGCAAATAAAGTGTAAAAACATGCGAATTGAGGTTAGAACCTGTTTGATCCGGTGGGGACCGTTTAAAACCGGTTTAAAGAAGAATTCTTGTAATAAAGTGAATAAGCATATAAAGTGTAAAATCATGCAAATTGAGGTTATTACCGGTTTGTTCCGGGTGGAACCTGTTAAAACCGGTTTTAAAGAAGAATTCTTGTAGTTCAGTGAAAACAGAATATAAATTTATAAATTGAGGTAGGAACCAGTTTAATCCGGTTTAAAAGGAGGATTCTTGTAATACTGTTATAACAGCATATAAAATGTAAAAACTTGTAAATTGAGGTTAGTACCGGTTTGATCTATTTGGAACCGATTAAATCGGTTTAAAAGAAAAATTCTTGTAATACTGTGAAAACAACAAATAAAAAGTAAAAACATGCGAATTGATGTTAGAACCTATTTGATTAGGTTGGAACCGGTTAAAACCGGTTTAAAAGAACAATTCTTGTAATAAAGTGAAAACAGCATATAAAGTGTAAAACATGCGAATTGAGGTTAGAACCGGTTTGATTAGTTTGGAACCGGTTAAAACCGGTTTAAAAGAAAAATTCTTGTAGTACGATCAAAAGAGAATATAAATATGCAAATTGAGGTTGGAACCAGTTTAATCCGGTTTAAAAGAAGGATTCTTTTAATAAAATCAAAACAGCATATAAAGTGTAAAACATGCAAATTGAGGTTAGAACCGGTTTGATCCTGGTTGGAACCGGTTAAAACTGGTTTAAAAGAAGAATTCTTGTAGTACAGTCAAAACAGAATATAAATATGCAAATTGAGGTAGGAACCAGTTTAATCCGGTTTAAAAGAAGGATTCTTTTAATAAAATCAAAACAGCATATAAAGTGTAAAACATGCAAATTGAGGTTATTACCGGTTTGATTTGGTTGGAACCGGTTAAAACCGGTTTAAAAGAAGAATTCTTGTAATTCGGTTAAAACAGCATATAAAGTGTAAAACATGCAAATTGAGGTTAGAAACGGTTTGATGCTGTTTAAAAGGAGGATTCTTGTAATACGGTAAAACAGCATATAAAATGTAAAACTTGAAAATTGAGGTTACTACCGGATTGATCCGGTTAAAACCGGTTTAAAAAAAGAATTCTTGTAATTCGGTTAAAACAGCATATAAAGTATAAAAACATGCGAATTGAGGTTAGAACCGGTTTAAAAAAGATTTCTTGTAATACGGTCAAAACAGCATATAAAGTGTAAAACATGCGAATTGAGGTTAGAACCGGTTTGATGCGGTTTAAAAGGAAAATTCTTGTAATACGGTAAAACAGCATATAAAATGTAAAAACATGCAAATTGAGGTTAGTACCGGTTTGATCCGTTAAACCAAGTTTAAAAGAAGAATTCTTGTAATACGGTTAAAACAGCATATAAAGTGTAAAACATGCGAATTGAGGTTAGAACCGGTTTGATGCGGTTTAAAGGAAGATTCTTGTAATACGGTTAAAACAGCATATAAAGTGTAAAACATGCAAATTGAGGTTAGAACCGGTTTGATCAGGTTGGAACCAGTTAAAACCGGTTTAAAAGAAGATTTCTTGTAATATGGTCAAAACAGAATATAAATATAAAAAATTGAGGTAGGAACCAGTTTAATCCGGTTTAAAAGAAGAATTCTTTTAATAAAATCAAAACAGCATATAAAGTGTAAAACATGCAAATTGAGGTTAAAACCGGTTTGATCCGGTTGGAACCGGTTAAAACCGGTTTAAAGAAGAATTCTTGTAATAAAATCAAAACAGCATATAAAGTGTAAAAACATGCAAATTGAGGTTAGAACCGGTTTGATCCAGTGATAACCGGTTAAAACCGGTTTAAAAGAAGAATTCTTGTAATACCGTCAAAACAGCAAATAAAGTGTAAAAACATGCGAATTGAGGTTATTACCGGTTTGTTCCGGTTGGAAAAGGTTAAAACCAGTTTAAAAGAAAAACTCTTGTAATACTGTCAAAACAGCAAAGAAAGAGTAAAAACATGCGAATTGAGGTTAGAACCTGTTTGATCCCGTTGGAACCGGTTATAACCAGTTTAAAAGAAGAATACAGTCAAAACAGCATATATAGTGTAAAAACATGCAAATTGATGTTAGAACCGGTTTGATCCTGTTGGAACCAGTTTGATCCTCATTAAAACCGGTTTAAAAGAAGAATTCTTTTAATAAAATCAAAAGAGTATATCAAGTGTAAAAAATATGCAAATTGAGATTAGAACCGGTTTGATGCAGTTTAAAAGGAGGATTCTTGTAATACGGTTATAACAGCATATAAAATGTAAAAACTTGCAAATTGAGGTTAGTACCAGTTTGATTCTGTTGGAACCGGTTAAAACCGGTTTAAAAGAATAATTCTTGTAATTCGGTTAAAACAGCATATAAAGTGTAAAAACATGCAAATTGAGGTTAGAACCGGTTTGATGCGGTTTAAAAGGAGGATTCTTGTAATACGGTAAAAACAGCATATAAAATGTAAAAACTTGCAAATTGAGGTTACTACTGGTTTGATCCGGTTAAAACCGATTTAAAAGAAGAATTCTCTTAATACGGTTAAAACAGCATATAAACTGTAAAAACATTCGAATTGAGGATAGAACCGGTTTGATCCGGTTGAAATTGGTTAGAATCGGTTTGATCAGGTTGGAACCAGTTAAAACCAGTTTAAAAAAAGATTTCTTGTAGTACGGTCAAAACAGAATATAATGTGTAAAAACATGCAAATTGAAGTTAGTACCGGTTTGATTCGGTTGGAACCGGTTAAATCCGGTTTAAAAGAAGAATTTTTGTAATTCGGTTAAAACAGCATATAAAGTGTAAAAACATGCAAATTGAGGTTAGAACCAGTTTGATGCAGTTTAAAAGGAGGATTCTTGTAATACGGTTATAACAGCATATAAAATGTAAAAACTTGCAAATTGAGGTTAGTAGTGGTTTGATTCGGTTGGAACCGGTAAAAACCAGTTTAAAAGAAGAATTCTTGTAATTCTGTTAAAACAGCATATAAAGTGTAAAAACATGCAATTTGAGGTTAGAACCAGTTTGATGTGGTTTAAAAGGAGGATTCTTGTAATACTGTTATAACAGCATATAAAATGTAAAAACTTGTAAATTGAGGTTAGTACCGGTTTGATCTATTTGGAACCGATTAAATCGGTTTAAAAGAAAAATTCTTGTAATACTGTCAAAACAACAAATAAAAAGTAAAAACATGCGAATTGATGTTAGAACCTATTTGATTAGGTTGGAACCGGTTAAAACCGGTTTAAAAGAAGAATTCTTGTAATAAAGTGAAAACAGCATATAAAGTGTAAAACATGCGAATTGAGGTTAGAACCGGTTTGATTAGTTTGGAACCGGTTAAAACCGGTTTAAAAGAAAATTTCTTGTAGTACAGTCAAAAGAGAATATAAATATGCAAATTGAGGTTGGAACCAGTTTAATCCGGTTTAAAAGAAGGATTTTTTAATAAAATCAAAACAGCATATAAAGTGTAAAACATGCAAATTGAGGTTAGAACCGGTTTGATCGGTTGGAACCGGTTAAAACCGGTTTAAAAGAAGAATTCTTGTAATACAGTCAAAACAGAATATAAATATGCAAATTGAGGTTAGAACCGGTTTGATTTGGTTGGAACCGGTTAAAACCGGTTTAAAAGAAGAATTCTTGTAATTCGGTTAACACAGCATATAAAGTGTAAAACATGCGAATTGAGGTTAGAAACGGTTTGACGCTGTTTAAAAGGACGATTCTTGTAATACGGTAAAAACAGCATATAAAATGTGAAAACTTGAAAATTGAGGTTACTACCGGATTGATCCGGTTAAAACCGGTTTAAAAAAAGAATTCTTGTAATTCGGTTAAAACAGCATATAAAGTGTAAAAACATGCAATTGAATTGAGGTTAGAACCGGTTTAAAAAAGATTTCTTGTAATACGGTCAAAAGAGCATATAAAGTGTAAAACATGCGAATTGAGGTTAGAACCGGTTTGATGCGGTTTAAAGGAGGATTCTTGTAATACGGTTAAAACAGCATATAAAATGTAAAACATGCAAATTGAGGTTAGTACCGGTTTGATCCGGTTAAACCGGTTTAAAAGAAGAATTCTTGTAATACGGTTAAAACAGCATATAAAGTGTAAAACATGCGAATTGAGGTTAGAACCGGTTTGATGCTGTTTTAAAGGAAGATTCTTGTAATACGGTAATAAAAAAACAGCATATAAAATGTAAAAACTTGCAAATTGATGATAGAACCGGTTTGATCCGGTTGAAATCGGTTAGTACCGGTTTGATTCGGTTGAAACTGGTTAAAACCGGTTTAAAAGAAGAATACTTGTAATACGGTTAAAACAGCATATAATCTGTAAAACATGCGAATTGAGGATAGAACCGGTTTGATCCGGTTGAAATCGGTTAGTTCCGTTTTGATTCGGTTGGAACCGGTTTAAAAGAAGAATTCTTGTAATTCGGTTAAAACAGCATATAAAGTGTAAAAACATGCGAATTGAGGTTAGAACCGGTTTGATGCGGTTTAAAAGGAGGATTCTTGTAATACAGTTAAAACAGCATATCAAGTGTAAAAACATGGAAATTGATGTTAGAACTGGTTTGATCTGGTTGGAACCAGATTAATCCGGTTTGAACCGCTTTAGAAGAAGAATTCTTGTAATACGGTTAAAACAGCATATAAAGTGTAAAAACATGCAAATTGAGGTTAGAACCGGTTTGATTAGGTTGGAACCGATTAAAACCGGTTTAAAAGAAGATTTTTTTAATGCTGTCAAAAGAGCATATAAAGTGTAAAAAACTTGCGAATTGGGGTTTGATCTGGTTTAAAAGAAGAATTCTTGTAATACGTTGAAACAACATATAAAGTGTAAAATATGCGAATTGAGGTTTGAACCGGTTTGATCCAGTTGAAATGGGTTTGATCCGGTTTAAAAGAAGGATTCTTGTAATACAGTTAAAACAGCATATAAAGTGTAAAAACATGGAAATTGAGGTTGGAACTGGTTTGATCCGGTTGGAACCATATTAATCCGGTTTGAACCGCTTTAGAAGAAGAATTCTTGTAATACGGTCAAAACAGCATATAAAGTGTAAAAACATGCGAATTGAGGTTAGAACCGGTTTGATCCTGTTGGAACCGGTTTGATCCTCATTAAAAGAAGGATTCTTGTAATACGGTTAAAACAGCATATAAAGTGTAAAAACTTGGAAATTGAGGTTATTACCGGTTTGATCAGGTTGGAACCAGTTAAAACCGGTTTAAAAGAAGATTTCTTGGAGTACGGTCAAAACAAAATATAAATATGCAAATTGAGGTAGGAACCAGATTAATCCGGTTGAAAAGAAGATTTCTTTTAATAAAATCAAAAGAGCATATAAAGTGTAAAAACATGCAAATTGAGGTTAAAATCGGTTTGATCCGGTTGGAAACGCTTAAAACCGGTTTAAAAGAAGAATTCTTTTAATAAAATCAAAAGAGCATATCAAGGGTAAAAACATGCAAATTGAGGTTAGTACCGGTTAGATCCAGTGATAACCGGTCAAAACCGGTTTAAAAGAAGAATTCTTGTAATACCGTCAAAACAGCAAATAAAGTGTAAAAACATGCGAATTGAGGTTAGAACCTGTTTGATCCGGTGGGGACCGTTTAAAACTGGTTTAAAAGAAGAATTCTTGTAATAAAGTGAATAAGCATATAAAGTGTAAAATCATGCAAATTGAGGTTATTACCGGTTTGTTCCTGGTGGAACCGGTTAAAACCGGTTCAGAAAAAGAATTCTTGTAGTTCAGTGAAAACAGAATATAAATTTATAAATTGAGGTAGGAACCAGTTTAATCCGGTTTAAAAGAAAAATTCTTTCAATAAAATCAAAACAGGATATAAAATGTAAAATTATGAAAATTGAGGTTATTACCGGTTTGATCCGGTTGGAAAAGGTTAAAACCGGTTTAAAAGAAAAATTCTTGTAATACTGTCAAAACAGCAAAGAAAGAGTAAAAACATGCGAATTGAGGTTAGAACCTGTTTGATCCCGTTGGAACCGGTTATAACCAGTTTAAAAGAAGAATACAGTCAAAACAGCATATATAGTGTAAAAAAAAAAATTGATGTTAGAACCGGTTTGATCCTGTTGGAATCAGTTTGATCCTCATTAAAACCGGTTTAAAAGAAGAATTCTTTTAATAAAATCAAAAGAGTATATCAAGTGTAAAAATATGCAAATTGAGATTAGAACCGGTTTGATGCAGTTTAAAAGGAGGATTCTTGTAATACGGTTAAAACAGCATATAAAATGTAAAAACTTGCAAATTGAGGTTAGTACCGGTTTGATTCTGTTGGAACCGGTTAAAACCGGTTTAAAAGAATAATTCTTGTAATTCGGTTAAAACAGCATATAAAGTGTAAAAACATGCAAATTGAGGTTAGAACCGGTTTGATGCGGTTTAAAAGGAGGATTCTTGTAATACTGTTATAACAGCATATAAAATGTAAAACCTTGCAAATTGAGGTTACTACCGGATTGATCCAGTTAAATGCGGTTTAAAAGAAGAATTCTTGTAATTCGGTTAAAACAGCATATAAAGTGTAAAAACATGCGAATTGAGGTTAGAACCGGTTTAAAAAAGAATTTTTTGTAATACGGTCAAAAGAAGCATATAAAGTGTAAAACATGCGAATTGAGGTTAGAACCGGTTTGATGCGGTTTAAAAGGAGGATTCTTGTAATACGGTTAAAACAGCATATAAAATGTAAAAACTTGCAAATTGAGGTTACTATCGGTTTGATAAAGTTAAACCGGTTTAAAAGAAGAATTCTTGTAATTCGGTTAAAACAGCATATAAAGTGTAAAAAACATGCAATTGAGGTTAAACCGGTTTAAAAGAAGATTTTTTGTAATACGGTCAAAACAGCATATAAAGTGTAAAACATGCGAATTGAGGTTAGAACCGGTTTGATGCGGTTTAAAAGGAGGATTCTTGTAATACGGTTATAACAGCATATAAAATGTAAAAACTTGCAAATTGAGGTTAGTACCGGTTTGATTCGGTTGGAACCGGTTAAAACCGGTTTAAAAGAAGAATTCTTGTAATATGGTTAAAACAGCATATAAACTGTAAAAACATGCGAATTGAGGATAGAACCGGTTATATCCGGTTCAACTCGGTTAGTACCGGTTTGATTCGGTTGGAACCGGTTTAAAAGAAGATTTCTTCTAATGCAGTCAAAAGAGCATATAAAGTGTAAAAACATGCGAATTGAGGTTTGATCCGGTTGAAAAGAAGAATTCTTGTAATACGTTGAAAACACATATAAAGTGTAAAAATATGCGAATTGAGGTTAGAACCGGTTTGATCCTCATTAAAAGAAGGATTCTTGTAATACGGTTAAAACAGCATATAAAGTGTAAAAACATGCGAATTGAGGTTAGAAGCGGTTTGATGCGGTTTAAAAGGAGGATTCTTGTAATACGGTAAAAACAGCATATAAAATGTAAAAACTTGCAAATTGAGGTTACTACTGGTTTGATCCGGTTAAAACCGGTTTAAAAGAAGAATTCTTGTAATACGGTTAAAACAGCATATAAACTGTAAAAACATTCGAATTGAGGATAGAACCGGTTTGATCCGGTTGAAATTGGTTAGAATCGGTTTGATCAGGTTGGAACCAGTTAAAACCAGTTTAAAAAAAGATTTCTTGTAATACGGTCAAAACAGAATATAAAGTGTAAAAACATGCAAATTGAGGTTAGTACCGGTTTGATTCGGTTGGAACCGGTTAAAACCGGTTTAAAAGAAGAATTTTTGTAATTCGGTTAAAACAGCATATAAAGTGTAAAAACATGCAAATTGAGGTTAGAACCAGTTTGATGCAGTTTAAAAGGAGGATTCTTGTAATACGGTTAAAACAGCATATAAAATGTAAAACTTGCAAATTGAGGTTAGTAGTGGTTTGATTCGGTTGGAACCGGTAAAAACCAGTTTAAAAGAAGAATTCTTGTAATTCTGTTAAAACAGCATATAAAGTGTAAAAACATGCAAATTGAGGTTAGAACCAGTTTGATGTGGTTTAAAAGGAGGATTCTTGTAATACTGTTATAACAGCATATAAAATGTAAAAACTTGTAAATTGAGGTTAGTACCGGTTTGATCTAGTTGGAACCGATTAAATCGGTTTAAAAGAAAAATTCTTGTAATACTGTCAAAACAGCATATAAAAGTAAAACATGCGAATTGAGGTTAGAACCGGTTTGATTAGGTTGGAACCGGTTAAAACCGGTTTAAAAGAAGAATTCTTGTAATAAAGTGAAAATAGCATATAAAGTGTAGAAACATGCGAATTGAGGTTAGAACCGGTTTGATTAGTTTGGAACCGGTTAAAACCGGTTTGAAAGAAAATTTCTTGTAGTACGATCAAAAGAGAATATAAATATGCAAATTGCGGTTGGAACCAGTTTAATCCGGTTTAAAAGAAGGATTCTTTTAATAAAATCAAAACAGCATATAAAGTGTAAAAACATGCAAATTGATGTTAGAACCGGTTTGATCCCGTTGGAACCGGTTAAAACTGGTTTAAAAGAAGGATTCTTGTAGTACAGTCAAAACAGAAAATAAATATGCAAATTGAGGTAGGAACCAGTTTAATCCGGTTTAAAAGAAGGATTCTTTTAATAAAATCAAAACAGCATATAAAGTGTAAAAACATGCAAATTGAGGTTATTACCGGTTTGATTTGGTTGGAACCGGTTAAAACCGGTTTAAAAGAAGAATTCTTGTAATTCGGTTAACACAGCATATAAAGTGTAAAAACTTGCGAATTGAGGTTAGAAACGGTTTGACGCTGTTTAAAAGGACGATTCTTGTAATACGGTAAAAACACCATATAAAATGTGAAAACTTGAAAATTGAGGTTACTACCGGATTGATCCGGTTAAAACCGGTTTAAAAAAAGAATTCTTGTAATTCGGTTAAAACAGCATATAAAAGTATAAAACATGCGAATTGAGGTTAGAAGCGGTTTAAAAAAGATTTCTTCTAATGCGGTCAAAAGAGCATATAAAGTGTAAAAACATGCGAATTGAGGTTAGAACCGGTTTGATGCGGTTTAAAAGGAGGATTCTTGTAATACGGTAAAAACAGCATATAAAATGTAAAACTAGCAAATTGAGGTTAGAACCGGTTTGATCCGGTTAAACCAGTTTAAAAGAAGAATTCTTGTAATACGGTTAAAACAGCATATAAAGTGTAAAACATGCGAATTGAGGATAGAACCGGTTTGATCCGGTTGAAATCGGTTAGTACCGGTTTGATTCGGTTGGAACTGGTTTAAAAGAAGAATTCTTGTAATTCGGTTAAAACAGCATATAAAGTGTAAAAACATGCGAATTGAGGTTAGAACCGGTTTAAAAAGATTTCTTGTAATACGGTCAAAACAGCATATAAAGTGTAAAAAACATGCGAATTGAGGTTAGAACCAGTTTGATGATGTTTAAAAGGAGGATTCTTGTAATACGGTTAAAACAGCATATAAAATGTAAAACATGCAAATTGAGGTTAACGGTTTACTGGTTTGATCCGGTTAAAACCGGTTTAAAAAAAGAATTCTTGTAATTCGGTTAAAACAGCATATAAAGTGTAAAAAAACATGCGAATTGAGGTTAGAACCGGTTTAAAAAAAGATTTCTTGTAATACGGTCAAAACAGAATATAAAGTGTAAAACATGCGAATTGAGGTTAGAACCGGTTTGATGCGGTTTAAAAGGAGGATTCTTGTAATACGGTTAAAACAGCATATAAAATGTAAAACATGCAAATTGAGGTTAGTACCGGTTTGATCCGGTTAAACCGGTTAAAAGTTTAAAAGAAGAATTCTTGTAATACGGTTAAAACAGCATATAAAGTGTAAAACATGCGAATTGAGGTTAGAACCGGTTTGATCCGGTTGAAATCAGTTAGTACCGGTTTGATTCGGTTGGAACTGGTTTAAAAGAAGAAATCTTGTAATTCGGTTAAAACAGCATATAAAGTGTAAAAACATGCGAATTGAGGTTAGAAGCGGTTTAAAAAAGATTTCTTCTAATGCGGTCAAAAGAGCATATAAAGTGTAAAAACATGCGAATTGAGGTTAGAACCAGTTTGATGATGTTTAAAAGGAGGATTCTTGTAATACGGTAAAAACAGCATATAAACTGTAAAAATATGCGAATTGAGGATAGAATCGGTTTGATCCGGTTCAAATCGGTTAGTACCGATTTGATTCGTTTGGAACCGGTTTAAAAGAAGATTTCTTCTAATGCAGTCAAAACAGCATATAAACTGTAAAAACATGTAATTTGAGGTTAGAACCAGTTTGATGTGGTTTAAAAGGAGGATTCATGTAATACTGTTATAACAGCATATAAAATGTAAAAACTTGTAAATTGAGTTTAGTACCGGTTTGATCTATTTGGAACCGATTAAATCGGTTTAAAAGAAAAATTCTTGTAATACTGTCAAAACAACAAATAAAAAGTAAAAACATGCGAATTGTTGTTAGAACCTATTTGATGAGGTTGGAACCGGTTAAAACCGGTTTAAAAGAACAATTCTTGTAATAAAGTGAAAATAGCATATAAAGTGTAGAAACATGCGAATTGAGGTTAGAACCGGTTTGATTAGTTTGGAACCGGATAAAACCGGTTTGAAAGAAAATTTCTTGTAGTACGATCAAAAGAGAATATAAATATGCAAATTGCGGTTGGAACCAGTTTAATCCGGTTCAAAAGAAGGATTTTTTTAATAAAATCAAAACAGCATATAAAGTGTAAAAACATGCAAATTGATGTTAGAACCGGTTTGTTCCCGTTGGAACCGGTTAAAACTGGTTTAAAAGAAGGATTCTTGTAGTACAGTCAAAACAGAAAATAAATATGCAAATTGAGGTAGGAACCAGTTTAATCCGGTTTAAAAGAAGGATTCTTTTAATAAAATCAAAACATCATATAAAGTGTAAAAACATGCAAATTGAGGTTAGAAACGGTTTGACGCTGTTTAAAAGGACGATTCTTGTAATACGGTAAAAACAGCATATAAAATGTGAAAACTTGGAAATTGAAGCCACTTTCCGGATAAAACCGGTTTAAAAAAAGAATTCTTGTAATTCGGTTAAAACAGCATATAAAGTGTAAAAACATGCGAATTGAGGTTAGAACCGGTTTAAAAAAAGATTTCTTGTAATACGGTCAAAACAGCATATAAAGTGTAAAACATGCAATTGAGGTTAGAAACGGTTTGATGCGGTTTAAAAGGACGATTCTTGTAATACGGTAAAAACAGCATATAAAATGTGAAAACTTGAAAATTGAGGCAACTTCCGGATAAAACCGGTTTAAAAAAAGAATTCTTGTAATTCGGTTAAAACAGCATATAAAGTGTAAAAACATGCGAATTGAGGTTAGAAGCGGTTTAAAAAAGATTTCTTCTAATGCGGTCAAAAGAGCATATAAAGTGTAAAAACATGCGAATTGAGGTTAGAACCGGTTTGATGCGGTTTAAAAGGAGGATTCTTGTAATACGGTTAAAACAGCATATAAACTGTAAAAACATGCGAATTAAGGATAGAATCGGTTTGATCCGGTTGAAATCGGTTAGTACCGGTTTGATTCGGTTGGAACTGGTTAAAACCGGTTTAAAAGAAGATTTCTTCTAATGTGGTCAAAAGAGCATATAAAGTGTAAAAACATGCGAATTGAGGTTTGTTCCGGTTGAAAACAAGAATTCTTGTAATACGTTGAAACAACATATAAAGTGTAAAAATATGCGAATTGAGGTTAGAACCGGTTTGATCCGTATGAAATCGTTTTGATTCGGTTTAAAAGAAGGATATTTGTAATAGAGTTAAAACAGCATATAAAGTGTAAAAACATGGAAATTGAAGTTTGATCCGGTTGGAACCAGATTAATCAGAGTTGAACCGCTTTTGAAGAAGAATTCTTGTAATACGGTCAAAACAGCATATAAAGTGTAAAAATATGGAAATTGAGGTTAGAACCGGTTTGATCCTGTAGGAAGCGGTTTGATCCTCATTAAAAGAAGGATTCTTGTAATACGGTTAAAACAGCATATACAGTGAAAAACATGCGAATTCATGTTAGAACCGGTTTGATCAGGTTTAAAAGAAGAATTCTTGTAATATGGTCAAAACAGCATATAAAGTGTAAAAACATGCAAATTGAGGTTAGAACCTGTTTGATCCGGTGGAAACCGATTAAAACCGGTTTAAAAGAAGAATTCTTGTAATAAAATCAAAACAGCATATAAAGTGTAAAAACATGCAAATTGAGGTTAGAACCAGTTTGATGCAGTTTAAAAGGAGGATTCTTGTAATACTGTTATAACAGCATATAAAATGTAAAAACTTGTAAATTGAGGTTAGTATCGGTTTGATCCAGTTGGAACCGGTTAAAATTGGTTTAAAAGAAAAATTCTTGTAATACTGTCAAAACAGCAAATAAAGAGTAAAAATATGCGAATTGAGGTTAGAACCGGTTTGATTAGGTTGGAACCGGTTAAAACCGGTTTGAAAGAAGATTTCTTGTAGTACGATCAAAAGAGAATATAAATATGCAAATTGCGGTTGGAACCAGTTTAATCCGTTTTAATAGAAGAATTCTTTTAATAAAATCAAAAGAGCATATAAAGTCTAAAAACATGGAAATTGAGGTTAGTACCGGTTTGATGCAGATTAAAAGGAGGATTCTTGTAATACGGTTATAACAGCATATAAAATGTAAAAACTTGCAAATTGAGGTTAGTACCGGTTTTATTCGGTTGGAACCGGTTTAAACCGGTTTAAAAGAAGAATTCTTGTAATACGGCAAAAACAGCATATAAAATGTAAAAACTAGCAAATTGAGGTTACTATCGGTTTGATCCGGTTAAACGCTGTTTAAAAGAAGAATTCTTGTAATACGGTTAAAAAAGCATATAAACTGTAAAAACATGCGAATTAAGGATAGAATCGGTTTGATCCGGTTGAAATCGGTTAGTACCGGTTTGATTCGGTTGGAACTGGTTTAAAAGAAGAATTCTTGTAATTCGGTTAAAACAGCATATAAAGTGTAAAAACATGCGAATTGAGGTTAGAACCGGTTAAAACCGGTTTAAAAGATGATTTCTTCTAATGTGGTCAAAAGAGCATATAAAGTGTAAAAACATGCAAATTGAGGTTTGTTCCGGTTGAAAACAAGAATTCTTGTAATACGTTGAAACAACATATAAAGTGTAAAAATATGCGAATTGAGGTTAGAACCGGTTTGATCCATATGAAATCGTTTTGATTCGGTTTAAAAGAAGGATATTTGTAATAGAATTAAAACAGCATATAAAGTGTAAAAACATGGAAATTGAGGTTTGATCCGGTTGGAACCAGATTAATCAGGTTTGAACCGCTTTTAAAAGAAGAATTCTTGTAATACGGTCAAAACAGCATATAAAGTGTAAAAACATGGAAATTGAGGTTAGAACCGGTTTGATCCTGTAGGAACCGGTTTGATCCTCATTTAAAGAAGGATTCTTGTAATACGGTTAAAACAGCATATACAGTGTAAAAACATGCGAATTCATGTTAGAACCGGTTTGATCCGGTTTAAAAGAAGAATTTTTGTAATATGGTCAAAACAGCATATAAAGTGTAAAAACATGCAAATTGAGGTTAGAACCTATTTGATCCGGTGGAAACCGATTAAAACCGGTTTAAGAGAAGAATTCTTGTAATACGGTCAAAACAGCATATAAAGTGTAAAAACATGCAAATTGAGGTTAGAACCAGTTTGATGCAGTTTAAAAGGAGGATTCTTGTAATACTGTTATAACAGCATATAAAATGTAAAAACTTGTAAATTGAGGTTAGTACCGGTTTGATCCAGTTGGAACTGGTTAAAATCGGTTTAAAAGAAAAATTCTTGTAATACTGTCAAAACAGCAAATAAAGAGTAAAAATATGCGAATTGAGGTTAGAACCGGTTTGATTAGGTTGGAACCGGTTAAAACCGGTTTGAAAGAAGATTTCTTGTAGTACGATCAAAAGAGAATATAAATATGCAAATTGCGGTTGGAACCAGTTTAATCCGTTTTAAAAGAAGAATTCTTTTAATAAAATCAAAACAGCATATAAAGTGTAAAACATGCAAATTGAGGTTAGAACCGGTTTGATGCAGTTTAAAAGGAGGATTCTTGTAATACGGTTATAACAGCATATAAAATGTAAAAACTTGCAAATTGAGGTTAGTACCGGTTTAAACCGGTTTAAAAGAAGAATTCTTGTAATACGGTAAAAACAGTATATAAAATGTAAAAACTAGCAAATTGAGGTTAGTACCGGTTTGATCCGCTGGGAACCGTTGTAAACCGGTTTAAAAGAAGAATTCTTGTAATAAAGTGAAAACAGTATATAAAGTGTAAAACATGCGAATTGAGGTTAGAATCTGTATGATCCGGTAAGAACCGGTTAAAACCGCTTTAAAAAAAATTTTTAAAGTACGGTCAAAACAGAATATAAATATTCAAATTGTGGTTGGAACCAGTTTAATTCGGTTTAAAAGAAAAATTCTTTTAATAAGATCAAAACAGCATATAAAGTGTAAAAATATTCAAATTGAGGTTAAAACCGGTTTGATTCGGTTGGAACCGGTTAAAACTAGTTTAAAAGAAAGATTCTTGTAGTACGGTCAAAAGAGAATATAAATATGCAAATTGAGGTAGGAATCAGTTTAATCCGATTAAAAAGAAAAATTTTTTTAATAAAATCAAAACAGCATATAAAGTGTAAAAACGTGCAAATTGAGGTTATTACCGGTTTGATTCGGTTGGAACCGGTTAAAACCGGTTTAAAAGAAAGATTGTTGTAGTACGGTCAAAACAGAATATAAATTTGCAAATTCAGCTAGGAACCAGTTTAATCCGGTTTAAAAGAAGAATTCTTTTAATAAAATCAAAATAGCATATCAAGTGTAAAAACATGCAAATTGAGGTTAGTACCTGTTTGATCGGGTTGGAACCGGTTAAAACCGGTTTAAAAGAAGAATTCTTGCAATTCGGTTAAAACAGCATAAAAAGTGAAAAAATATGCCAATTCAGGTTAGAACCGGTTTGAACCGGTTGGAACCAGATTAATCCGGTTTGATTCGTTTGGAACCGGTTTAAAAGAATAATTCTTGTAAGTCGGTTAAAATAACATATAAAGTGTAAAAACATGGAAATTGAGGTGAGAACCCGTTTGAACCGGTTGGAACCAGATTAATCCGGTTTGAACCGCTTTAGAAGAAGAATTCTTGTAATGCGGTCAAAACAGCAGATAAAGTGTAAAAACATGCGAATTGAGGTTAGAACCAGTTTGATCCTTATTAAAGAAGGATTCTTGTAATACAGTCAAAACAGCATATAAAGTGTAAAACATGCGAATTGAGGTTAGAACCGGTTTGATCCGGTTGGAACCGGTTTAAAAAGAAGAATTCTTGTAATACAGTCAAAACAGAGTATAAATATGCAAATTGAGGTAGGAACCAGTTTAATCCGGTTTAAGAGCAAAATTCTTTTAATAAAATGAAAACAGCATATAAACTGTAAAAACATGCAAATTGATATTATTACCGGATTGATTCGGTTGGAACCGTTTAAAACCGGTTTAAAGAAGAATTCTTGTAATACGGTTAAAACAGCATATAAAGTGTAAAACATGCGAAATGAGGTTAGAACCGGTTTGATGTGTTTGAACCGGTTAAAACGGTTTAAAAGAAGATTTTTTGTAGTACGGTCAAAAAACAGAATATAAATATGCAAATTGAGGTAGGAACCAGTTTAATCCGGTTTAAAAGAAAAATTCTTTTAATAAAATCAAAACAGCATATAAAGTGTAAAACATGCAAATTGAGGTTAGAAGGTTGATCCGGTTTAAAAGAAGGATTCTTGTAATACAGTTAAAACAGCATATAAAGTGTAAAAAAACATGGTTAAATTGAGGTTAGAACCGGTTTGATCCGGTTTAAAAGAAGAATTCTTGTAATACGGTCAAAACAGCATATAAAGTGTAAAACATGCGAATTGAGGTTAGAACCTGTTTGATCCGGTTGGAACCGTTTAAAACCGGTTTAAAAGAAGAATTCTTGTAATACGGTCAAAACAGAAAATAAATATGCAAATTGAGGTAGGAACCAGTTTAATCCGGTTTAAAAGAAGAATTCTTTTAATAAAATCAAAAGAGCATATAAAGTGTAAAAAACATGCAAAATGAGGTTAGAACCGGTTTGAACAGAGTATAAATATGCAAATTGAGGTAGGAACCAGTTTAATCCGGTTTAAAAGAAGAATTCTTGTAATAAAATCTAAAACAGCATATAAAGTGTAAAAACATGCGAATTGAGGTTAGAACTGGTTTGATGCGGTTTAAAAGGAGGATTCTTGTAATACGGTTAAAACAGCATATAAAATGTAAAAAATTTGCAAATTGAGGTTAGTATTGGTTTGATCCGGTTGAAAGTTAAAACCGGTTTAAAAGAAGAATTCTTGTAATAAAGTGAAAACAGCATATAAAGTGTAAAATATGCGAATTGAGGTTAGAACCTGTTTGATCCGGTTGGAACCGGTTAAAACTAGTTTAAAAGAAGATTTCTTGTAGTATGGTTAAAACAGAATATAAATATGCAAATTGAGGTAGGAACCAGTTTAATCCGGTTTAAAAGAAGAATTCTTTTAATAAAATCAAAACAGCATATAAAGTGTAAAACATGCAAATTGAGGTTAAAATCGGTTTGATTCGGTTGGAACCGGTTAAAACCGGTTTAAAAGAAAGATTGTTGTAGTACGGTCAAAACAGAATATAAATTTGCAAATTCAGCTAGGAACCAGTTTAATCCGGTTTAAAAGAAGAATTCTTTTAATAAAATCAAAACAGCATATAAAGTGTAAAAAACATGCAAATTGAGGTTAGAACCGGTTTGATCAGGTTGGAACCGGTTAAAACCGGTTTAAAAGAAGAATTCTTGCAATTCGGTTAAAACAGCATAAAAAGTGAAAAAAATATGCCAATTCAGGTTAGAACCGGTTTGAACCGGTTGGAACCAGATTAATCCGGTTTGATTCGTTTGGAACCGGTTTAAAAGAATAATTCTTGTAAGTCGGTTAAAATAACATATAAAGTGTAAAAACATGGAAATTGAGGTGAGAACCCGTTTGAACCGGTTGGAACCAGATTAATCCGGTTTGAACCGCTTTAGAAGAAGAATTCTTGTAATGCGGTCAAAACAGCAGATAAAGTGTAAAAACATGCGAATTGAGGTTAGAACCTGTTTGATCCTTATTAAAAGAAGGATTCTTGTAATACAGTCAAAAGAGCAAAGAAAGGGTAAACACATGCGAATTGAGGTTAGAACCTGTATGATCCGGTGGGAACCGGTTTAAAAGAAGAATTCTTGTAATACAGTCAAAACAGAGTATAAATATGCAAATTGTGGTAGGAACCAGTTTAATCCGGTTTAAGAGCAAAATTCTTTTAATAAAATGAAAACAGCATATAAACTGTAAAAACATGCAAATTGATATTATTACCGGATTGATTCGGTTGGAACCGTTTAAAACCGGTTTAAAGAAGAATTCTTGTAATTCGGTTAAAACAGCATATAAAGTGTAAAAACATGCGAAATGAGGTTAGAACCGGTTTGACTGTGTTTGAACCGGTTAAAACGGTTTTAAAAGAAGATTTTTTGTAGTACGGACAAAACAGAATATAAATATGTAAATTGTGGTAGGAACCAGTTTAATCCTGTTTAAAAGAAAAATTCTTTTAATAAAATGAAAACAGCATATAAACTGTAAAAACATGCAAATTGAGGGTTGATCCGGTTTAAAAGAAGGATTCTTGTAATACAGTTAAAACAGCATATAAAGTGTAAAAACATGGAAATTTAGGTTAGAACCGGTTTGTTCCGGTTTAAAAGAAGAATTCTTGCAATACGGTCAAAACAGCATATAAAGTGTAAAAACATGCGAATTGAGGTTAGAAACTGTTTGATCCGGTGGGAACCGTTGTAAACCGGTTTAAAAGAAGAATTCTTGTAGTACGGTCAAAACAGAAAATAAATATGCAAATTGAGGTAGGAACCAGTATAATCCGGTTTAAAAGAAGAATTGTTTTAATAAAATCTAAAGAGCATATAAAGTGTAAAAACATGCAAAATCAGGTTAGAACCGGTTTGAACAGAGTATAAATATGCAAATTGAGGTAGGAACCAGTATAATCCGGTTTAAAAGAAGAATTCTTTTAATAAAATCTAAAGAGCATATAAAGTGTAAAAACATGCGAAATCAGATTAGAACCGGTTTGATGCGGTTTAAAAGGAGGATTCTTGAAATACTATTAAAACAGCATATAAAATGTAAAAATTTGCAAATTGAGGTTAGTATCGGTTTGATCCTCTTAAAACCGGTTTAAAAGAAGAATTCTTGTAATAAAGTGAAAACAGAATATAAAGTGTAAAAATATGCGAAGTGAGATTAGAACCTGTTTGATTATGTTGGATCCGGATAAAACTAGTTTAAAAGAAGATTTCTTGTAGTATGGTTAAAACAGAATATAAATATGCAAATTGAGGTAGGAACCAGTTTAATCCGGTTTAAAAGAAGAATTCTTTTAATAAAATCAAAAGAGCATATAAAGGGTAAAAACATGCAAATTGAGGTTAAAATCGGTTTGATCAATTTGGAACCGCTTAAAACTAGTTTAAAAGAAGAATTCTTTTAATAAAATCAAATGATCATATCATGTGTAAAAACAGGCAAATTGAGGTTAAAATCGGTTTGATCGGGTTGGAACCGGTTAAAACCGGTTTAAAAAAAGAATTCTTGTAATACGGTTAAAACAGAATATATAGTGTAAAAACATACAAATTGAGGTTAGAACCGGTTTGATGCGGCTTAAAAGGAGGATTCTTGTAATACGTTTAAAACAGCATATAAAATGTAAAAAACTTGCAAATTGAGGTCAGTACCTGTTTGATTTGGTTGAAACCGGTTAAAACCGGTTTAAAAGAAGAATTCTTGTAATACGGTCAAAACAGCATATAAAGATTAAAACATGCGAATTGAGGTTAGAACCGGTTTGATCCGGTGGGAACTAGTTAAAACCGGTTTAAAAAAAGAATTCTTGTAATAAAGTGAAAACAGTATATAAAGAGTAAAAACATGCGAATTGAGGTTAGAACCGGTTTGATGCGGTTTAAAAGAGGATTCTTGTAATACGGTTAAAACAGCATATAAAATGTAAAACTTGCAAATTGAGGTTAGTACCGGTTTGATCCTGGTTGGAACCAGTTAAAACTGGTTTAAGAGAAGAATTCTTATAATACGATCAAAACAGAATATAAATATGTAAATTGTGGTAGGAACCAGTTTACTCCTGTTTAAAAGAAAAATTCTTTTAATAAAATGAAAACAGCATATAAACTGTAAAAACATGCAAATTGATGTTATTACCGGATTGATTCAGTTGGAACCGTTTAAAACCGGTTTAAAAGAAGAATTCTTGTAATTCGGTTAAAACAGCATATAAAGTGTAAAAACATGCGAATTGAGGTTAGAACCGGTTTGACTTGGTTTGAACTGGTTAAAACGGTTTTAAAAGAAGATTTCTTGTAGTACGGACAAAACAGAATATAAATATGTAAATTGTGGTAGGAACCAGTTTAATCCGGTTTAAAAGAAAAATTCTTTTAATAAAATGAAAACAGCATATAAACTGTAAAAACATTCAAATTGATGTTATTACCGGATTGATTTGGTTGGAACCGGTTAAAACCAGTTTAAAAGAAGAATTCTTGTAATTCGGTTAAAACAGCATATAAAGTGTAAAAACATGCGAAATGAGGTTAACCGGTTTGACTGTGTTTTAACCGGTTAAAACGGTTTTAAAAGAAGATTTCTTGTAGTACGGACAAAACAGAATATAAATATGTAAATTGTGGTAGCAACCAGTTTAATCCTGTTTAAAAGAAAAATTCTTTTAATAAAATGAAAACAGCATATAAACTGTAAAAACATGCAAATTGAGGTTTGATCCGGTTTAAAAGAAGGATTCTTGTAATACAGTTAAAACAGCATATAAAGTGTAAAAACATGGAAATTTAGGTTAGAACCGGTTTGTTCCGGTTTAAAAGAAGAATTCTTGTAATACGGTCAAAACAGCATATAAAGTGTAAAAACATGCGAATTGAGGTTAGAAACTGTTTGATCCGGTGGGAACCGTTGTAAACCGGTTTAAAAGAAGAATTCTTGTAGTACGGTCAAAACAGAGTATAAATATGCAAATTGAGGTAGGAACCAGTATAATCCGGTTTAAAAGAAGAATTCTTTTAATAAAATCTAAAGAGCATATAAAGTGTAAAAACATGCGAAATCAGATTAGAACCGGTTTGATGCGGTTTAAAAGGAGGATTCTTGAAATACCATTAAAACAGCATATAAAATGTAAAAATTTGCAAATTGAGGTTAGTATTGGTTTGATCCTCTTAAAACCGGTTTAAAAGAAGAATTCTTGTAATAAAGTGAAAACAGAATATAAAGTGTAAAAATATACGAAGTGAGATTAGAACCTGTTTGATTATGTTGGATCCGGATAAAACTAGTTTAAAAGAAGATTTCTTGTAGTATGGTTAAAACAGAATATAAATATGCAAATTGAGGTAGGAACCAGTTTAATCCGGTTTAAAAGAAGAATCCTTTTAATAAAATCAAAAGAGCATATAAAGTGTAAAAAACATGCAAATTGAGGTTAAAATCGGTTTGATCCGTTTGGAACCGCTTAAAACTAGTTTAAAAGAAGAATTCTTTTAATAAAATCAAATGATCATATCATGTGTAAAAACAGGCAAATTGAGGTTAAAATCGGTTTGATCGGGTTGGAACCGGTTAAAACCGGTTTAAAAAAAGAATTCTTGTAATACGGTTAAAACAGAATATAAAGTGTAAAAACATACAAATTGAGGTTAGAACCGGTTTGATGCGGCTTAAAAGGAGGATTCTTGTAATACGTTTAAAACAGCATATAAAATGTAAAAACTTGCAAATTGAGGTTAGTACCTGTTTGATTTGGTTGAAACCGGTTAAAACCGGTTTAAAAGAAGAATTCTTATAATACGGTCAAAACAGCAAATAAAGTGTAAAACATGCGAATTGAGGTTAGAACCTCTTTGATCCGGTGGAACTGGTTAAAACCGGTTTAAAAAAGAATTCTTGTAATAAAGTGAAAACAGTATATAAAGAGTAAAAACATGCGAATTGAGGTTAGAACCGGTTTGATGCGGTGTAAAATGAAAATTCTTGTAATACGGTTAAAACAGCTTATAAAATGTAAAAACTTGCAAATTGAGGTTAGTACCGGTTTGATCCGGTTGGAACCAGTTAAAACTGGTTTAAGAGAAGAATTCTTCTAATACGGTCAAAACAACAAATAAAGAGTAAAAACATGCGAATTGAGGTCAGAACCTGTATGATCTGGTGGGAACCGGTTTAAAAGAAGAATTCTTGTAATTTGGATAAAACAGAATATAAAGTGTAAGAACATGTACATTAAGGTTAGAACAGGTTTCATCCGGTTTAAAAGAGCATTCTTGTAATACGGTTAAAACAGCATATAAAGTGTAAAAGATGCGAATTGAGGTTAGAACCGGTTTGATGCGGTTGGAACCTGTTAAAACCGGTTTAAAAGAAGAATTCTTATAATACGGTCAAAACAGCAAATAAAGATTAAAAACATGCGAATTGAGGTTAGAACCTCTATGATTTGGTGGGAACTAGTTAAAACCGGTTTAAAAAAGAATTCTTGTAATAAAGTGAAAACAGTATATAAAGAGTAAAAACATGCGAATTGAGGTTAGAACCGGTTTGATGCGGTGTAAAATGAGGATTCTTGTAATACGGTTAAAACAGCTTATAAAATGTAAAAACTTGCAAATTGAGGTTAGTACCGGTTTGATCCGGTTGGAACCAGTTAAAACCGGTTTAAAAGAAGAATTCTTATAATACGGTCAAAACAGAATATAAATATGTAAATTGTGGTAGGAACCAGTTTAATCCTGTTTAAAAGAAAAATTCTTTTAATAAAATGAAAACAGCATATAAACTGTAAAAACATGCAAATTGATGTTATTACCGGATTGATTCAGTTGGAACCGTTTAAAACCGGTTTAAAAGAAGAATTCTTGTAATTCGGTTAAAACAGCATATAAAGTGTAAAAACATGCGAAATGAGGTTAGAACCGGTTTGACTGTGTTTGAACCGGTTAAAACGGTTTTAAAAGAAGATTTCTTGTAGTACGGACAAAACAGAATATAAATATGTAAATTGTGGTAGGAACCAGTTTAATCCGGTTTAAAAGAAAAATTCTTTTAATAAAATGAAAACAGCATATAAACTGTAAAAACATTCAAATTGATGTTATTGCCGGATTGATTCGGTTGGAACCGGTTAAAACCGGTTTAAAAGAAGAATTCTTGTAATTCGGTTAAAACAGCATATAAACTGTAAAAACATGCAAATTGAGGTTTGATCCGGTTTAAAAGAAGGATTCTTGTAATACAGTTAAAACAGCATATAAAGTGTAAAAACATGGAAATTTAGGTTAGAACCGGTTTGTTCCGGTTTAAAAGAAGAATTCTTGTAATACGGTCAAAACAGCATATAAAGTGTAAAAACATGCGAATTGAGGTTAGAAACTGTTTGATCCGGTGGGAACCGTTGTAAACCGGTTTAAAAGAAGAATTCTTGTAGTACGGTCAAAACAGAGTATAAATATGCAAATTGAGGTAGGAACCAGTATAATCCGGTTTAAAAGAAGAATTCTTTTAATAAAATCTAAAGAGCATATAAAGTGTAAAAACATGCGAAATCAAATTAGAACCGGTTTGATGCGGTTTAAAAGGAGGATTCTTGAAATACTATTAAAACAGCATATAAAATGTAAAAATTTGCTAATTGAGGTTAGTACCTGTTTGATTTGGTTGAAACCGGTTAAAACCGGTTTAAAAGAAGAATTCTTATAATACGGTCAAAACAGCAAATAAAGATTAAAAACATGCGAATTGAGGTTAGAACCTCTATGATCCGGTGGGAACTGGTTAAAACCGGTTTAAAAAAGAATTCTTGTAATAAAGTGAAAACAGTATATAAAGAGTAAAAACATGCGAATTGAGGTTAGAACCGGTTTGATGCGGTGTAAAATGAAAATTCTTGTAATACGGTTAAAACAGCTTATAAAATGTAAAAACTTGCAAATTGAGGTTAGTACAGGTTTTATCCGGTTGGAACCTGTTAAAACTGGTTTAAGAGAAGAATTCTTCTAATACGGTCAAAACAACAAATAAAGAGTGAAAACATGCGAATTGAGGTCAGAACCTGTATGATCTGGTGGGAACCGGTTTAAAAGAAGAATTCTTGTAGTACGGTCAAAACAGAATATAAATATGCAAATTGAGGTTGGAACCAGTTTAATCCGGTTTAAAAGAAGAATTCTTTTAATAAAATCAAAAGAGCATATCAAGTGTACAAACATGCAAATCGAGATTAAAATTGGTTTGATCGGGTTGGAAGTGTTTATAACCGGTTTAAAAGAAGAATTTTTGTGATACGCTTAAAACAGCTTATAAAATGTAAAAATTTGCAAATTTAGGTTATTATCGGTTTGATCCGGTTGGAACCGGTTAAAACCGGTTTAAAAGAAGAATTCTTGAAATTCGGTTAAAACAGCATATAAAGTGTAAAAATATGCGAATTGAGGTTAGAACCGGTTTCATGCAGTATAAAAGGAGGATTCTTGTAATACGGTTAAAAGAGCATATAAAATGTAAAAATTGCAGATTGAGGTTGGTACCGGTTTAATCCAGTTTAAAAGAAGAATTACTGTAATACGGTTAAAACAGCATATAAAGTGTAAAAAACATGGAAATTGAGGTTACAACCGGTTTGATCCGGTTTAAAACAAGAATTCTTGTAATTCCGTTAAAACAGCATATAAAGTTTAAAAACATGCGAATTGAGGTTAGAACTGGTTTGATGCGGTTTAAAAGGAGGATTCTTGTAATACGGTTAAAACAGCAAATAAAGTGTAAAAACATACGAATTGAGGTTAGAACCGGTTTGACTAGTTTTGAATCGGTTGAAACCGGTTTAAAAGAAGATTTCTTGTAGTACGGTCAAAACAGAATATAAATATGCAAATTGTGGTAAAAACCAGATTAATTATAAAATCAAAGGAGCATATAAAGTGTAAAAACATGCAAATAGATATTAAAATCGATTTGATCCGGTTGGAACCGGTTAAAACAGGTTTAAAAGAAGAATTCTTGTAATAGTGCCGGTTTTATTCGGTTGGAACCGGTTTAAAAGAAGAATACTTCTAATTCAGTTAAAACAGCATATAAAGTGTAAAAATATGGAAATTGAGGTTAGAACCGGTTTGATCCGGTTTAAAAGAAGAATTCTTGTAATACGGTCAAAACAGCATATAAAGTGTAAAAACTTGCAAATTGAGGTTAGTACCGGTTTGATCTTTTTTAAACCGATTAAAACCGGTTTAAAAGAAGAATTCTTCTAACACGATTAAAACAGCATATAAAGTGTGAAAATATGCAAATTGAGGTTGGAACCGGTTAAAACCGGTTTAAAAGAAGATTTCATGTAGTACGGTCAAAACAAAATATAATTATGAAAATTGAGGTAGGAAACAGTTTAATCCGGTTTAAAAGAAGAATTCTTTTAATAATATCAAAAGAGTATATCAAGTGTAAAAACATGCAAATTGAGGTTAAAATCGGTTTGATCGGGTTGGAACTAGTTAAAACCGGTTTAAAAGAAGAATTCTTGTAATACGGTTAAAACAGCATATTAAGTGTAAAAACATGCGAAATGAGGTTAGAACCGGTTTGACTAGGTTTGAACCGGTTGAAACCGGTTTAAAAGAAGATTTCTTGTAGTACGGTCAAAACAGAATATAAATATGCAAATTGTGGTAAAAACCAGATTAATTATAAAATCAAAGGAGCATATAAAGTGTAAAAACATGCAAATTGATATTAAAATCGATTTGATCCGGTTGGAACCGGTTAAAACAGGTTTAAAAGAAAAATTCTTGTAATAGTGCCGGTTTTATTCGGTTGGAACCGGTTTAAAAGAAGAATACTTGTAATTCAGTTAAAACAGCATATAAAGTGTAAAAATATGGGTATTGAGGTTAGAACCGGTTTGAACCGGTTTAAAAGAAGATTTTTTTAATGCGGTCAAAAGATCATATAAAGTGTAAAAACATGCGAATTGAGGTTTGATCCGGTTTAAAAGAAGGATTCTTGTAATACAGTTAAAACAGCATATAAAGTGTAAAAAACATGGAAATTGATTTTAGAACCGGTTTGATCCGGTTTAAAAGAAGAATTCTTGTAATACGGTCAAAACAGCATATAAAGTGTAAAAACTTGCAAATTGAGGTTAGTACCGGTTTGATCTTTTTTAAACCGATTAAAACCGGTTTAAAAGAAGAATTCTTCTAACACGATTAAAACAGCATATAAAGTGTGAAAATATGCAAATTGAGGTTGGAACCGGTTAAAACCGGTTTAAAAGAAGATTTCATGTAGTACGGTCAAAACAAAATATAATTATGAAAATTGAGGTAGGAAACAGTTTAATCCGGTTTAAAAGAAGAATTCTTTTAATAATATCAAAAGAGTATATCAAGTGTAAAAACATGCAAATTGAGGTTAAAATCGGTTTGATCGGATTGGAACCTGTTAAAACCGGTTTAAATGAAGAATTCTTGTAATACGGTTAAAATAGCATATAAGATGTAAAAGAATGCAAATTGAGGTTAGTACTGGTTTGATTCTGTTGGAACCGGTTAAAAGCGGTTTAAAAAAAGAATTCTAGTAATTCCGTTAAAACAGCACATCAAGTGTAAAAACATGCGAATTGACGTTAGAACTGGTTTGATCCGGTTGGAACCAGATTAATCCGGTTTGCACCAGTTTAGGAGAAAAATTCTTGTAATACGGTCAAAACAGCATATAAAGTGTAAAAAACATGCGAATTGAGGTTAGAACTCCTTTGATCCTGTTGGAACCGATTTGATCTAGTTTAAAAGAATGATTCTTGTAATACGATTAAAACAGCATATAAAGTGTAAAAACTTCCAAATTGAGGTTAGTGCCGGTTTGATCCTTTTTGAATCGATTAAAACCGGTTTAAAAGAATAATTCTTGTAATACGGTCTAAACAGCATATAAAGTGTAAAACATGCAAATTGAGGTTGAACCGGTTAAAACCGGTTTAAAAGAAGATTTCATGTAGTACGGTCAAAACAGAATATAAATATGGAATACGGTCAAAACAGAATATGTAAATATGCAAATTGAGATAGGAACCAGTTAAATCCGGTTTAAAAGAAGAATATGGTCAAAACAGCATATATAGTGTAAAAACAAGCAAAATAATGTTAGAAACCGTTTGATCCCGTTGGAACCGGTTTTAAAAAAAGGATTCTTGTAGTACGGTCAAAATAGAATATAAATATGCAAATTGAGGTAAAAACCAGTTTAATCCGATTTAAAAGAAGAATTCTTTTAATAATATCAAAAGAGCATATCAAGTGTAAAAACATGCAAATTGAGGTTAAAATCGGTTTGATCGGATTGGAACCTGTTAAAACCGGTTTAAATGAAGAATTCTTGTAATACGGTTAAAATAGCATATAAGATGTAAAAGAATGCAAATTGAGGTTAGTACTGGTTTGATTCTGTTGGAACCGGTTAAAAGCGGTTTAAAAAAAGAATTCTAGTAATTCCGTTAAAACAGCACATCAAGTGTAAAAACATGCGAATTGACGTTAGAACTGGTTTGATCCGGTTGGAACCAGATTAATCCGGTTTGCACCAGTTTAGAAGAAGAATTCTTGTAATACGGTCAAAACAGCATATAAAGTGTAAAAACATGCGAATTGAGGTAAGAAGAGGTTTGATCCTCATTAAAAGAAGGATTCTTGTAATACGGTTAAAACAGCATATAAAGTGTAAAAACTTGGAAATTGAGGTTATTACCGGTTTGATCCGGTTGGAACCGGTTCAAAATAAAAATTCTTGTAATACGGTTAAAACAGGATATAAAGTGTAAAAATATGCGAATTGAGGTTATAACCGGTTTGATGCGGTTTAAAAGGAGGATTCTTGTAATACGGTTAAAACAGCATATAAAGTGTAAAAAGTTGGAAATTGAGGTTATTACAGGTTTGATTCGGTTGGAACCGGTTAAAACCTGTTCAAATGAAGAATTCTTGTAATAAAGTGAAAACAGCATATAAAGTGTAAAAACACTGAAATTGAGGTTAAAATCGGTTTGATCGGGTTGGAACCAGTTAAAACCGGTTTAAAAGAAGAATTCTTGTAATACGATTAAAACAGCATATAAAGAGTAAAAACTTGCAAATTGAGGTTAGTATCGGTTTCATTCGGTTGGAACCGGTTAAAAACGGTTGAAAAAAAGAATTTTTGTAATTCGGTTAAAACAGCATAAGAAGTGTAAAAACATGCGAAATGAGGTTAGAACTGGTTTGATGCGGTTTAAAAAAAGGATTCTTGTAATACGTCTAAAACAGCATATAAAATGTAAAAACTTGCAAATTGAGGTTAGTATCGGTTTCATTCGGTTGGAACCGTTTAAAACCGGTATAAAAGAAGAATTCTTGTAATACGGTCAAAATAGCAAATAAAGTGTAAAAACATGCGAATTGAGGTTAGAACCTGTTTGATCCGATGGAACCGTTTAAACGGGTTAAAAGAAGAATTCTTGTAATAAAGTAAAACAGCATATAAAGTGTAAAAACATGCGAAATCAGGTTAGAACCGGTTTGATGCGGTTTAAAAGGAGGATTCTTGAAATACGATTAAAACAGCATATAAAATGTAAAAACTTGCAAATTGAGGTTAGTACCGGTTTGATCCGGTTAAAACCGGTATAAAAGAAGAATTCTTGTAATAAAGTAAACAGCATATAAAGTGTAAAAACATGCGAATTGAGGTTAGAACCGGTTTGATGAGGTTAGAACCGGTTAAAACTGGTTTAAAAGAAGATTTCTTGTAGTACGGTTAAAACAGAATATAAATATGCAAATTGTGGTAGGAACCAGTTTAATCTGGTTTAAAAGAAAAATTCTTTTAATAAACTGAAAACAGCATATAAAGTGTAAAAACATGCAAATTGATATCAAAATCGATTTGATCCGGTTGAAAACCGGTTTAAAAGAAGAATTTTTTTAATGCGGTTAAAACAGCATATAAAGTGTAAAAACATGCAAATTCACGTTATTACCGGTTTGATTCTGTTGGAACCGATTAAAACCGGTTGAAAAGAACAATTCTTGTAATACGGTCAAAACAGCATATAAAGTGTGAAAACATGCGAATTGAGGTTAGAACCGATTTGATCCTGTTGGAACATGTTTGATCTAGTTTAAAAGAACGATTCTTGTAATACGATTAAAACAGCATATAAAGTGTAAAAACTTGGAAATTGTTGTTATTACCTGTTTGATCCGGTTGGTACCGGTTTAATCCAGTTTAAAAGAAGAATTACTGTAATACGGTTAAAACAGCATATAAAGTGTTAAAACATGGAAATTGAGGTTACAACCGGTTTCATCCGGTTGAAATCAGTTTGATCCGGTTTAAAATAAGAATTCTTGTAATACGGTCAAAACAGCATATAAAGTGTAAAAACATGCGAATTGAGGTTAGAACTCCTTTGATCCTGTTGGAACCGATTTGATCTAGTTTAAAAGAATGATTCTTGTAATACGATTAAAACAGCATATAAAGTGTAAAAACTTGCAAATTGAGGTTAGTACCGGTTTGATCCTTTTTAAATCGATTAAAACCGGTTTAAAAGAATAATTCTTGTAACACGGTCTAAACAGCATATAAAGTGTGAAAACATGCAAATTGAGGTTGAACCGGTTAAAACCGGTTTAAAAGAAGATTTCATGTAGTACGGTCAAAACAGAATATAAATATGGAAATTGAGATAGGAACCAGTTAAATCCGGTTTAAAAGAAGAATATGGTCAAAACAGCATATATAGTGTAAAAACATGCAAATTAATGTTAGAAACCGTTTGATCCCGTTGGAACCGGTTTAAAAAAAGGATTCTTGTAGTACGGTCAAAATAGAATATAAATATGCAAATTGAGGTAAAAACCAGTTTAATCCGGTTTAAAAGAAGAATTCTTTTAATAATATCAAAAGAGCATATCAAGTGTAAAAACATGCAAATTGAGGTTAAAATCGGTTTGATCGGATTGGAACCTGTTAAAACCGGTTTAAATGAAGAATTCTTGTAATACGGTTAAAATAGCATATAAGATGTAAAAGAATGCAAATTGAGGTTAGTACTGGTTTGATTCTGTTGGAACCGGTTAAAAGCGGTTTAAAAAAAGAATTCTAGTAATTCCGTTAAAACAGCACATCAAGTGTAAAAACATGCGAATTGACGTTAGAACTGGTTTGATCCGGTTGGAACCAGATTAATCCGGTTTGCACCAGTTTAGAAGAAGAATTCTTGTAATACGGTCAAAACAGCATATAAAGTGTAAAAACATGCGAATTAAGGTAAGAAGAGGTTTGATCCTCATTAAAAGAAGGATTCTTGTAATACGGTTAAAACAGCATATAAAGTGTAAAAATATGCGAATTGAGGTTAGAACCGGTTTGATGAACCGGTTTAAAAGAAAATTCTTTAATACGGTTAAAACAGCATATAAAGTGTAAAATATGCGAATTGAGGTTAAACGGTTTGAGCGGTTTAAAAGGATTCTTGTAATACGGTTAAAACAGCATATAAAGTGTAAAAAGTTGGAAATTGAGGTTATTACAGGTTTGATTCGGTTGGAACCGGTTAAAACCTGTTCAAATGAAGAATTCTTGTAATAAAGTGAAAACAGCATATAAAGTGTAAAAACATGCGAAATCATGTTAGAACCGGTTTGACCAGGTTTGAACCGGTTAAAACCGGTTTAAAAGAACATTTCTTGTAGTACGGTCAAAACAGAATATAAATATGCAAATTGTGGTAGGAAACAGTTTACTCCGGTTTAAAAGAAAAATTCTTTTAATAAAATCAAAACAGCATATAAAGTGTAAAAACATGCAAATTGATATTAAAATCGATTTGATCCGGCTGGAGCCGATTAAAACCGGTTTAAAAGAAGAATACTTGTATTTCGGTTAAAACAGTATATAAAGTGTAAAAATATGCGAATTGAGGTTAGAACCGGTTAAAACCGGTTTAAAAGAAGATTTTTTTCTAATGCGGTCAAAAGAGCATATAAAGTGTAAAAACATGCGAATTGAGGTTTGATCCGGTTTAAAAGAAGCATTCTTGTAATACAGTTAAAACATCATATAAAGTGTAAAAGCATGGATATTGAGGTTAGTACTGGTGTGATTCTATTGAAACCTGTTAAAACCGGTTTAAAAAAGAATTCTAGTAATTCCGTTAAAACAGCATATAAAGTGTAAAAACTTGCAAATTGAGGTTAGTACCGGTTTGATCCGTTTGGAACCAGTTAAAACCGGTTTAAAAGAATAATTCTTGTAGTACGGTCAAAACAGAATATAAATACGCAAATTGTGGTAGGAACCAGTTTAATCCGGTTTAAAATAAGAATTCTTTTAATAATATTAAAAGAGCATGTCAAGTGTAAAAACAAGCAAATTGAGGTTAAAATCGGTTTGATCGGGTTGGAACCAGTTAAAACCGGTTTAAAAGGAGAATTCTTGTAATACGGTTAAAACAGCATATAAAGTGTAAAAACATGCGAAATCATGTTAGAACCGGTTTGACCAGGTTTGAACTGGTTAAAACCTGTTTAAAAGAACATTTCTTGTAGTACTGTCAAAACAGAGTATAAATATGCAAATTGTGGTAGGAACAAGTTTAATCCCATTTAAAAGAAAAATTATTTTAATAAAATCAAAACAGCATATTAAGTGTAAAAACAATCAAATTGATATTAAAATCGATTTGATCCGGTTGGAGCCGATTAAAACCGGTTTCAAAGAAGAATACTTGTATTTCGGTTAAAACAGCATATAAAGTGTAAAAACATGCGAATTGAGGTTAGAACCGGTTTGATCCAGTTGAAATCGGTTAGATCCGGTTTAAAAGAAGAATTCTTTATATAAAATCAAAAGAGCATATAAAGTGAAAAAAATGCAAATTGATATTAAAATCGATTTAATCCGGTTGGAACTGGTTAAACCGGTTTAAAAGAAGAATTCTTGTAACACGGTCAAATCAGCATATAAAGTGTGAAAACATGCAAATTGAGGTTGGAACCGGTTAAAAACCGGTTTAAAAGAAGATTTCATGTAGTACAGTCAAAACAGAATATAAATATGCAAATTGAGATAGGAACCAGTTAAATTCGGTTTAAAAGAAGAATACGTTCAAAACAGCATATATAGTGTAAAAACATGCAAATTAATGATAGAAACGAATTGATCCCGTTGGAACCGGTTTAAAAGAAGGATTCTTGTAGTACGGTCAAAACAGAATATAAATATGTAAATTGAGGTAGAAACCAGTTTAATCCGGTTTAAAAGAAGAATTCTTTTAATAATATTAAAAGAGCATATCAAGTGTAAAAACATGCAAATTGAGGTTAAAATCGGTTTGATCGGGTTGGAACCAGTTAAAACCGGTTTAAAAGAAGAATTCTTGTAATACGGTTAAAACAGCATATAAAGTGTAAAAGCATGCAAATTGAGGTTATTACAGGTTTGATTCGGTTGAAACCGGTTAAAACCTGTTTAAAAGAAGAATTCTTGTAATAAAGTAAAAACAACATATAAAGTGTAAAAACATGCGAAATCATGTTAGAACCGGTTTGACCAGGTTTGAACTGGTTAAAACCTGTTTAAAAGAACATTTCTTGTAGTACTGTCAAAACAGAGTATAAATATGCAAATTGTGGTAGGAACAAGTTTAATCCGGTTTAAAAGAAAAATTCTTTTAATAAAATCAAAACAGCATATAAAGTGTAAAAACATCAAATTGATATTAAAATCGATTTGATCCGGTTGGAGCCGATTAAAACCGGTTTCAAAGAAGAATACTTGTATTTCGGTTAAAACAGCATATAAAGTGTAAAAACATGCGAATTGAGGTTAGAACCGGTTTGATCCAGTTGAAATCGGTTTGATCCGGTTTAAAAGAAGAATTCTTTAATAAAATCAAAACAGCATATAAAGTGTAAAAAAATGCAAATTGAGGTTAAAATCGGTTTGATCCGGTTGGAACCGGTTAAACCGGTTTAAAAGAAGAATTCTTGTAATACGGTCAAAACAGCATATAAAGTGTAAAACATGCAAATTGAGGTTGGAACCGGTTAAAACCGGTTTAAAAGAAGAATTCTTGTAATACGGTCAAAACAGCATATAAAGTGTAAAAAACATGCGAATTGAGGTTTGATCCGGTTTAAAAGAAGAATTCTTGTAATACGTCAAAACAGCATATAAAGTGTAAAACATGCAAATTGAGGTTAGAACCAGTTTAATCCGGTTTAAAAGAAGGATTCTTGTAATACAGTTAAAACAGCATATAAAGTGTAAAAAACATGCAAATTGAGGTTAAAACCGGTTTGATCCAGTTTGGAACCGGTTTAAAACCGGTTTAAAAGAAGAATTCTTGTAATACGGTTAAAACAGCATATAAAGTGTAAAAAACATGCAAATTGAGGTTAGAACCGGTTTGATCCGGTTGGAACCGGTTAAAACCGGTTTAAAAAAGAATTCTTGTAATACGGTCAAAACAGCATATAAAGTGTAAAAACATGCAAATTGAGGTTAGAACCGGTTTGATCCGTTGTAAAAAACTTGAAATTGAGGTTAGTACCGGTTTGATCCTTTTGAACCGTTTAAAACCGGTTTAAAAGAAGAATTCTTGTAATAAAATTAAAACAGCATATAAAGTGTAAAAGAATAATTCTTTTAATAAAATCTAAAAAACATGCAAATTGAGGTTAGAACCGGTTTGATCCGTTGGAACCGGTTAAACCGGTTTAAAAGAAGAATTCTTGTAGGAACAGTTAAAACAGCATATAAAGTGTAAAACATGCAAATTGAGGTTAGAACCGGTTTGATCCAGTTGGAACCGTTAAAACCGGTTTAAAAGAAGAATTCTTGTAGTACGGTTAAAACAGATATATAAAAACATGCAAATTGAGGTAGGAACCAGTTTAATCCGGTTTAAAAGAAGAATTCTTTTAATAAAATCAAAACAGCATATAAAGTGTAAAACATGCAAATTGAGGTTAGAACCGGTTTGATCGGTTGGAACCGGTTAAAACCGGTTTAAAAGAAGAATTCTTGTAATACGGTTAAAACAGCATATAAAGTGTAAAACATGCGAATTGAGGTTAGAACCGGTTTGATTCGGTTTAAAAACCGGTTAAAAGCGGTTGAAAAGAAGAATTTTGTAATTCGGTTTAAAAGAAGTTCAAAACAGCATATAAAGTGTAAAAACATGCGAATTGAGGTTAGAACTGGTTTTAAAAGAAGGATTCTTGTAATACGGTTAAAACAGCATATAAAATGTAAAATCATGTTATTGAGGTTTGGAACCGGTTAAAACCGGTTTAAAAGAAGAATTCTTGTAATACGGTTAAAACAGCATATAAAGTGTAAAACATGCGAATTGAGGTTAGAACCGGTTTGATCCGTTTGAACCGGTTAAAACCGGTTAGTTCCGTTTTGATTCGGTTAAAAACCGGTTTAAAAGAAGAATTCTTGTAATACGGTTAAAACAGGTTTAAAATATAAAGTGTCAAAAATGCATATAAATTGAGGTTTGAACCGGTTTGATCCGGTTTAAAAGAAGGATTCTTGTAATACAGTTAAAACAGCATATAAAGTGTAAAACATGGAAATTGAGGTTAGAACCGGTTTGATCTGGTTGGAACCAGTTAAAACCGGTTTAAAAGAAGAATTCTTGTAATACGGTTAAAACAGCATATAAAGTGTAAAACATTGAAATTGAGGTTAGAACCGGTTTGATCAGGTTGGAACCAGTTAAAACCGGTTTAAAAGAAGATTTTTGTAGTACGGTCAAAACAGAATATAAATATGCAAATTGAGGTAGGAACCAGTTTAATCCGGTTTAAAAGAAGAATTCTTTTAATAAAATCAAAACAGCATATAAAGTGTAAAACATGCAAATTGAGGTTAAAATCGGTTTGATCCGGTTGGAACCAGTTAAAACCGGTTTAAAGGAAGAATTCTTGTAATACGGTTAAAAAATATAAAAAAGCATACAAGGTAAAACCGGTTAAAAGAAGAATTCTTGTAATACGGTCAAAACAGCATATAAAGTGTAAAACATGCAAATTGAGGTTAGAACCAGTTTAATCCGGTTTAAAAGAAGAATTCTTGTAATACAGTTAAAACAGCATATAAAGTGTAAAAAACATGCAAATTGAGGTTAAAATCGGTTTGATCCGGTTGGAACCAGTTAAAACCGGTTTAAAAGAAGAATTCTTGTAATACGGTCAAAACAGCATATAAAGTGTAAAACATGCGAATTGAGGTTAGAACCGGTTTGATCCAGTTGGAACCATTAAAACCGGTTTAAAAGAAGAATTCTTGTAATAAAGTTAAAACAGCATATAAAGTGTAAAAACATGCGAATTGAGGTTAGAACCGGTTTGATTAGTTTGGAACTGGTTAAAACCGGTTTAAAAGAAGATTTCTTGTAGTACGGTCAAAACAGAATATAAATATGCAAATTGAGGTAGGAACCAGTTTAATCCGGTTTAAAAGAAAAATTCTTTTAATAAAATCAAAACAGCATATAAAGTGTAAAAACATGCAAATTGAGGTTAAAATCGGTTTGATCCGGTTGGAACCGGTTAAAACCGGTTTAAAAGAAGAATTCTTGTAATACTGTCAAAACAGCATATAAAGTGTAAAAACATGCAAATTGAGGTTAGAACAGGTTTGATCCGTTGGAACCGTTTAAAACCGGTTTAAAAGAAGAATTCTTGTAATAAAATCAAAACAGCATATAAAGTGTAAAACATGCAAATTGAGGTTAGAACCGGTTTGATCCGGTTGAAACCGGTTAAAACCGGTTTAAAAGAAGAATTCTTGTAATTCGGTTAAAACAGCATATATAGTGTAAAAACATGCAAATTGAGGTAGGAACCAGTTTAATCCGGTTTAAAAGAAGAATTCTTTTAATAAAATCAAAACAGCATATAAAGTGTAAAAACATGCAAATTGAGGTTAGAACCGGTTTGATCCAGTTGGAACCGGTTAAAACCGGTTTAAAAGAAGAATTCTTGTAATACGGTCAAAACAGCATATAAAGTGTAAAAACATGCGAATTGAGGTTAGAACCGGTTTGATCCGGTTGGAACCGTTTAAAACCGGTTTAAAAGAAGAATTCTTGTAATAAAGTTAAAACAGCATATAAAGTGTAAAAACATGGAAATTGAGGTTAGTACCGGTTTGATCCAGTTGGAACTGGTTAAAACCGGTTTAAAAGAAGAATTCTTGTAGTACGGTCAAAACAGAATATAAATATGCAAATTGAGGTAGGAACCAGTTTAATCCGGTTTAAAAGAAGAATTTTTGTAATAAAGTCAAAACAGCATATAAAGTGTAAAAACATGCAAATTGAGGTTAGAACCGGTTTGATGAGTTAAAACCGGTTTAAAAGAAGGATTCTTGTAATACGGTTAAAACAGCATATAAAATGTAAAACATGCAAATTGAGGTTAGAACCGGTTTGATTCAGGTTGGAACCGGTTAAAACCGGTTTAAAAGAAGAATTCTTGTAATACGGTTAAAACAGCATATAAAGTGTAAAAACATGCAAATTGAGGTTAGAACCGGTTTGATGCGGTGTTAAAAGGAGGATTCTTGTAATACGGTTAAAAAGCATATAAAATGTAAAACTTGCAAATTGAGGTTAGAACCGGTTTGATCAGGTTGGAACCGGTTAAAACCGGTTTAAAAGAAGAATTCTTGTAATACGGTCAAAACAGCATATAAAGTGTAAATATGCGAATTGAGGTTAGAACCGGTTTGATCCGGTGGAATCCGTTAAAACCGGTTTAAAAGAAGAATTCTTGTAATAAAGTTAAAACAGCATATAAAGTGTAAAACATGCAAATTGAGGTTAGAACCGGTTTGATTAGGTTGGAACCGGTTAAAACCGGTTTAAAAGAAGATTTTTTGTAATACGGTCAAAACAGCATATAAAGTGTAAAACAAAATTGAGGAACCGCTTTTGATCCTGTTGGAACCGGTTTGATCCGGTTTAAAAGAAGAATTCTTGTAATACGTTAAAACAGCATATAAAGTGTAAAACATGCAAATTGAGGTTAGAACCGGTTTGATCCAGTTGAAACCGGTTTGATCCGGTTTAAAAGAAGAATTCTTGTAATACAGTTAAAACAGCATATAAAGTGTAAAAAACATGGAAATTGAGGTTAGAACTGGTTTGATCCGGTTGGAACCATATTAATCCGGTTTGAACCGGTTTAAAAGAAGAATTCTTGTAATACGGTCAAAACAGCATATAAAGTGTAAAAAACATGCAAATTGAGGTTAGAACCGGTTTGATCCTGTTGGAACCGGTTTAAACCGGTTTAAAAGAAGAATTCTTGTAATACGGTTAAAACAGCATATAAAGTGTAAAAACATGCAAATTGAGGTTAGAACCGGTTTGATCAGGTTGGAACCAGTTAAAACCGGTTTAAAAGAAGATTTCTTGTAGTACGGTCAAAACAAAATATAAATATGCAAATTGAGGTAGGAACCAGTTTAATCCGGTTTAAAAGAAGAATTCTTTTAATAAAATCAAAACAGCATATAAAGTGTAAAACATGCAAATTGAGGTTAAAATCGGTTTGATCCGGTTGGAAACGGTTAAAACAGGTTTAAAAGAAGAATTCTTGTAATAAAATCAAAACAGCATATAAAGTGTAAAAAACATGCAAATTGAGGTTAGAACCGGTTTGATTCGGTTGGAACCGGTTAAAACCGGTTTAAAAGAAGAATTCTTGTAATACGGTCAAAACAGCATATAAAGTGTAAAAACATGCGAATTGAGGTTAGAACCTGTTTGATCCGGTTGGGAACCGTTTAAAACTGGTTTAAAAGAAGAATTCTTGTAATAAAGTTAAAACAGCATATAAAGTGTAAAAACATGCGAATTGAGGTTAGAACCGGTTTGTTCCGGTTGGAACCGGTTAAAACCGGTTTAAAAGAAGAATTCTTGTAATTCAGTCAAAACAGAATATAAATTTATAAATTGAGGTAGGAACCAGTTTAATCCGGTTTAAAAGAAGGATTCTTGTAATACTGTTAAAACAGCATATAAAATGTAAAAACATGCAAATTGAGGTTAGAACCGGTTTGATCTTGTTTGGAACCGATTAAAACCGGTTTAAAAGAAAAATTCTTGTAATACTGTTAAAACAGCATATAAAAGTAAAAACATGCGAATTGAGGTTAGAACCGGTTTGATTAGGTTGAACCGGTTAAAACCGGTTTAAAAGAAGAATTCTTGTAATAAAAAGTGAAAACAGCATATAAAGTGTAAAACATGCGAATTGAGGTTAGAACCGGTTTGATTAGTTTGGAACCGGTTAAAACCGGTTTAAAAGAAAATTTCTTGTAGTACGATCAAAACAGAATATAAATATGCAAATTGTGGTTGGAACCAGTTTAATCCGGTTTAAAAGAAGGATTCTTTTAATAAAATCAAAACAGCATATAAAGTGTAAAACATGCAAATTGAGGTTAGAACCGGTTTGATCCCGTTGGAACCGGTTAAAACTGGTTTAAAAGAAGGATTCTTGTAATACAGTCAAAACAGAATATAAATATGCAAATTGAGGTAGGAACCAGTTTAATCCGGTTTAAAAGAAGGATTCTTTTAATAAAATCAAAACAGCATATAAAGTGTAAAACATGCAAATTGAGGTTATTACCGGTTTGATTTGGTTGGAACCGGTTAAAACCGGTTTAAAGAAGAATTCTTGTAATTCGGTTAAAACAGCATATAAAGTGTAAAACATGCGAATTGAGGTTAGAAACGGTTTGATGCTGTTTAAAAGGGCGATTCTTGTAATACGGTAAAAACACCATATAAAATGTGAAAACTTGAAAATTGAGGTTACTACCGGATTGATCCGGTTAAAACCGGTTTAAAAAAAGAATTCTTGTAATACGGTTAAAACAGCATATAAAGTGTAAAAAAACATGCGAATTGAGGTTAGAACCGGTTTAAAAAAAGATTTCTTCTAATGCGGTCAAAAGAGCATATAAAGTTTAAAAACATGCGAATTGAGGTTAGAACCGGTTTGATGCGGTTTAAAAGGAAAATTCTTGTAATACGGTAAAAACAGCATATAAAATATAAAAACTAGCAAATTGAGGTTAGTACCGGTTTGATCCGGTTAAACCAAGTTTAAAAGAAGAATTCTTGTAATACGGTTAAAACAGCATATAAAGTGTAAAAACATGCGATTTGAGGTTAGAACCGGTTTGATGCGGTTTTAAAGGATGATTCTTGCAATACGGTAAAAACAGCATATAAAATGTAAAACAACTTGCAAATTGATGTTAGAACCGGTTTGATCCGGTTGAAATCAGTTAAAACCGGTTTGATTCGGTTGGAATACTGGTTAAAACCGGTTTAAAGAGAAGAATACTTGTAATACGGTTAAAACAGCATATAATTTGTAAAAACATGCGAATTGAGGATAGAACCGGTTTGATCCGGTTGAAATCGGTTAGTTCCGTTTTGATTCGGTTGAAACCGGTTTAAAAGAAGAATTCTTGTAATTCGGTTAAAATAGCATATAAATTGTAAAAACATGCGAATTGAGGTTTGAACCGGTTTGATCCGGTTTAAAAGAAGGATTCTTGAAATACAGTTAAAACAGCATATAAAGTGTAAAAACATGCAAATTGAGGTTAGAACTGGTTTGATCTGGTTGGAACAGAT
>NW_027467782.1:7999717-8033208 GCF_004210375.1 Tachypleus tridentatus | reverse complement strand
CTTGTAATAAAGTAAAAACAGCATATAAAGTGTAAAAACATGCGAAATCATGTTAGAACCGGTTTGACCAGGTTTGAACTGGTTAAAACCTGTTTAAAAGAACATTTCTTGTAGTACTGTCAAAACAGAGTATAAATATGCAAATTGTGGTAGGAACAAGTTTAATCCGGTTTAAAAGAAAAAAAATTATTTTAATAAAATCAAAACAGCATATTAAGTGTAAAAACAATCAAATTGATATTAAAATCGATTTAAACCGGTTGGAGCCGATTAAAACCGGTTTCAAAGAAGAATACTTGTATTTCGGTTAAAACAGCATATAAAGTGTAAAAACATGCGAATTGAGGTTAGAACCGGTTTGATCCAGTTGAAATCGGTTTGATCCGGTTTAAAAGAAGAATTCTTTATATAAAATCAAAAGAGCATATAAAGTGAAAAAAATGCAAATTGATATTAAAATCGATTTAATCCGGTTGGAACTGGTTAAACCGGTTTAAAAGAAGAATTCTTGTAACACGGTCAAATCAGCATATAAAGTGTGAAAACATGCAAATTGAGGTTGGAACCGGTTAAAAACCGGTTTAAAAGAAGGATTCTTGTAGTACGGTCAAAACAGAATATAAATATGTAAATTGAGGTAGAAACCAGTTTAATCCGGTTTAAAAGAAGAATTCTTTTAATAATATCAAAAGAGCATATCAAGTGTAAAAACATGCAAATTGAGGTAAAAACCAGTTTAATCCGGTTTAAAAGAAGAATTCTTTTAATAATATCAAAAGAGAATATCAAGTGTAAAAACATGCCAATTGAGGTTAAAATCGGTTTGATCGGGTTGGAACCAGTTAAAACCGGTTTAAAAGAAGAATTCTTGTAATATGGTTAAAACAGCATATAAAGTGTAAAAGTATGCAAATTGAGGTTAGTACTGGTTTGATTCAGTTAAAGCCGGTTAAAACCGGTTTAAAAAAGAATTCTAGTAATTCGGTTAAAACAGCATATAAAGTGTAAAAACATGCGAATTGCGTTAGAACTGGTTTGATACGGTTTAAAAGGAGGATTCTTGTAATAGGGTTAAAACAGCATATAAAATGTAAAAACTTGCGAATTGAGGTTAGAACCGGTTTGATCCTCATTAAAAGAAGGATTCTTGTAATACAGTTAAAACAGCATATAAAGTGTAAAAACATGCGAAATGAGGTTAGAACCGGTTTGACTAGGTTTGAACCGGTTTAAACCGGTTTAAAAGAAGATTTCTTGTAGTACGGTCAAAATAGAATATAAATACGCAAATTGTGGTAGGAACCAGTTTAATCCGGTTTAAAATAATAATTCTTTTAATAAAATCTAAAGAGCATATCAAGTGTAAAAACATGCAAATTGAGGTTAGAACCGGTTTGATCGCGTTGGAACCGGTTAAAACGAATTTAAAAGAAGAATTCTTGTAATACGGTGAAAACAGCATTTAAAGGGTAAAAATATGCAAATTGAGCTTGGTTACAGTTAAAACCGGTATAAAAGAAGATTTCATGTTGTACAGTCAAAATAGAATATAAATATGCAAATTGAGGTAGGAACCAGTTTAATCCGGTGTAGAAGAAGAATACGGTCAAAACAGCATATATAGTGTAAAAACATCCATATTCAGGTTAGAACTGGTTTGATCCCGTTGGAACCGATTAAAACCGGTTAAAAAGAAGGATTCTTGTAGTACGGTCAAATCAGAATATAAATATGCAAATTGAAGTAGGAAACAGTTTACTCCGGTTTAAAAGAAAAATTCTTTTAATAAAATCAAAACAGCATCTAAAGTGTAAAAACATGCAAATTGATATTAAAATCGATTTGATCCGGTTGGAGCCGATTAAAACCGGTTTAAAAGAAGAATACTTGTATTTCGGTTAAAACAGTATATAAAGTGTAAAAACATGCGAATTGAGGTTAGAACCGGTTAAAACCGGTTTAAAAGAAGATTTTTTTCTAATGCGGTCAAAAGAGCATATAAAGTGTAAAAACATGCGAATTGAGGTTTGATCCGGTTTAAAAGAAGCATTCTTGTAATACAGTTAAAACATCATATAAAGTGTAAAAGCATGGATATTGAGGTTAGTACTGGTGTGATTTTGTTGGAACCTGTTAAAACCGGTTTAAAAAAGAATTCTAGTAATTCCGTTAAAACAGCATATAAAGTGTAAAAACTTGCAAATTGAGGTTAGTACCGGTTTGATCCGTTTGGGACCAGTTAAAACCGGTTTAAAAGAATAATTCTTGTAATACGGTCAAAACAGCATATAAAGTGTAAAAACATGCGAATTGAGGTCAGAACCGGTTTGACTAGGTTTGAACCGGTTTAAACCGGTTTAAAAGAAGATTTCTTGTAGTACGGTCAAAACAGAATATAAATACGCAAATTGTGGTAGGAACCAGTTTAATCCGGTTTAAAATAAGAATTCTTTTAATAATATCAAAAGAGCATATCAAGTGTAAAAACAAGCAAATTGAGGTTAAAATCGGTTTGATCGGTTGAACCAGTTAAAACCGGTTTAAAAGGAGAATTCTTGTAATACGGTTAAAGCAGCATATAAAGTGTAAAAACTTGTCAATTGAGGTTAGAACCTGTTTGATCCGGTGGGGACCGTTTAAAACTGGTTTAAAAGAAGAATTCTTGTAATAAAGTGAATACAGTATATAAAGTGTAAAAACATGCAAATTGAGGTTAGTACTGGTTTGATTCGGTTGGAACCGGTTAAAACCGGTTTAAAAAAAGAATTCTAGTAATTCGGTTAAAACAGCATATAAAGTGTAAAAACATGCGAATTGCGTTAGAACTGGTTTGATACGGTTTAAAAGGAGGATTCTTGTAATAGGGTTAAAACAGCATATAAAATGTAAAAACTTGCGAATTGAGGTTAGAACCGGTTTGATCCTCATTAAAAGAAGGATTCTTGTAATACGGTTAAAACAGCATATAAAGTGTAAAAACATGCGAAATGAGTTTAGAACCGGTTTAAACCGGTTTAAAAGAAGATTTCTTGTAGTACGGTCAAAATAGAATATAAATACGCAAATTGTGGTAGGAACCAGTTTAATCCGGTTTAAAAGAATAATTCTTTTAATAAAATCAAAAGAGCATATCAAGTGTAAAAACATGCAAATTGAGGTTAGAACCGGTTTGATCGGGTTGGAACCGGTTAAAACGAATTTAAAAGAAGAATTCTTGTAATACGGTGAAAACAGCATATAAAGGGTAAAAATATGCAAATTGAGTTTGGTTACAGTTAAAACCGGTATAAAAGAAGATTTCATGTAGTACAGTCAAAATAGAATATAAATATGCAAATTGAGGTAGGAACCAGTTTAATCCGGTGTAGAAGAAGAATACGGTCAAAACAGCATATATAGTGTAAAAACATCCATATTCAGGTTAGAACTGGTTTGATCCCGTTGGAACCGATTAAAACCGGTTAAAAAGAAGGATTCTTGTAGTACGGTCAAATCAGAATATAAATATGCAAATTGAAGTAGGAAACAGTTTACTCCGGTTTAAAAGAAAAATTCTTTTAATAAAATCAAAACAGCATCTAAAGTGTAAAAACATGCAAATTGATATTAAAATCGATTTGATCCGGTTGGAGCCGATTAAAACCGGTTTAAAAGAAGAATACTTGTATTTCGGTTAAAACAGTATATAAAGTGTAAAAACATGCGAATTGAGGTTAGAACCGGTTAAAACCGGTTTAAAAGAAGATTTTTTTCTAATGCGGTCAAAAGAGCATATAAAGTGTAAAAACATGCGAATTGAGGTTTGATCCGGTTTAAAAGAAGCATTCTTGTAATACAGTTAAAACATCATATAAAGTGTAAAAGCATGGATATTGAGGTTAGTACTGGTGTGATTTTGTTGGAACCTGTTAAAACCGGTTTAAAAAAGAATTCTAGTAATTCCGTTAAAACAGCATATAAAGTGTAAAAACTTGCAAATTGAGGTTAGTACCGGTTTGATCCGTTTGGGACCAGTTAAAACCGGTTTAAAAGAATAATTCTTGTAGTACGGTCAAAACAGAATATAAATACGCAAATTGTGGTAGGAACCAGTTTAATCCGGTTTAAAAGAATAATTCTTTTAATAAAATCAAAAGAGCATATCAAGTGTAAAAACATGCAAATTGAGGTTAGAACCGGTTTGATCGGGTTGGAACCGGTTAAAACGAATTTAAAAGAAGAATTCTTGTAATACGGTGAAAACAGCATATAAAGGGTAAAAATATGCAAATTGAGTTTGGTTACAGTTAAAACCGGTATAAAAGAAGATTTCATGTAGTACAGTCAAAATAGAATATAAATATGCAAATTGAGGTAGGAACCAGTTTAATCCGGTGTAAAAGAAGAATACGGTCAAAACAGCATATATAGTGTAAAAACATCCATATTCAGGTTAGAACTGGTTTGATCCCGTTGGAACCGATTAAAACCGGTTAAAAGAAGGATTCTTCTAGTACGGTCAAATCAGAATATAAATATGCAAATTGAAGTAGGAACCAGTTTAATCCGGTTTAAAAAAAATTCTTTTAATAAAATCAAAACAGCATCTAAAGTGTAAAAACATGCAAATTGATATTAAAATCGATTTGATCCGGTTGGAGCCGATTAAAACCGGTTTAAAAGAAGAATACTTGTATTTCGGTTAAAACAGTATATAAAGTGTAAAAACATGCGAATTGAGGTTAGAACCGGTTAAAACCGGTTTAAAAGAAGATTTTTTTCTAATGCGGTCAAAAGAGCATATAAAGTGTAAAAACATGCGAATTGAGGTTTGATCCGGTTTAAAAGAAGCATTCTTGTAATACAGTTAAAACATCATATAAAGTGTAAAAGCATGGATATTGAGGTTAGTACTGGTGTGATTTTGTTGGAACCTGTTAAAACCGGTTTAAAAAAGAATTCTAGTAATTCCGTTAAAACAGCATATAAAGTGTAAAAACTTGCAAATTGAGGTTAGTACCGGTTTGATCCGTTTGGGACCAGTTAAAACCGGTTTAAAAGAATAATTCTTGTAATACGGTCAAAACAGCATATAAAGTGTAAAAACATGCGAATTGAGGTCAGAACCGGTTTGACTAGGTTTGAACCGGTTTAAACCGGTTTAAAAGAAGATTTCTTGTAGTACGGTCAAAACAGAATATAAATACGCAAATTGTGGTAGGAACCAGTTTAATCCGGTTTAAAATAAGAATTCTTTTAATAATATCAAAAGAGCATGTCAAGTGTAAAAACAAGCAAATTGAGGTTAAAATCGGTTTGATCGGGTTGGAACCAGTTAAAACCGGTTTAAAAGGAGAATTCTTGTAATACGGTTAAAGCAGCATATAAAGTGTAAAAACTTGTCAATTGAGGTTAGAACCTGTTTGATCCGGTGGGGACCGTTTAAAACTGGTTTAAAAGAAGAATTCTTGTAATAAAGTGAATACAGTATATAAAGTGTAAAAACATGCAAATTGAGGTTAGTACTGGTTTGATTCGGTTGGAACCGGTTAAAACCGGTTTAAAAAAAGAATTCTAGTAATTCGGTTAAAACAGCATATAAAGTGTAAAAACATGCGAATTGCGTTAGAACTGGTTTGATACGGTTTAAAAGGAGGATTCTTGTAATAGGGTTAAAACAGCATATAAAATGTAAAAACTTGCGAATTGAGGTTAGAACCGGTTTGATCCTCATTAAAAGAAGGATTCTTGTAATACGGTTAAAACAGCATATAAAGTGTAAAAACATGCGAAATGAGTTTAGAACCGGTTTAAACCGGTTTAAAAGAAGATTTCTTGTAGTACGGTCAAAATAGAATATAAATACGCAAATTGTGGTAGGAACCAGTTTAATCCGGTTTAAAAGAATAATTCTTTTAATAAAATCAAAAGAGCATATCAAGTGTAAAAACATGCAAATTGAGGTTAGAACCGGTTTGATCGGGTTGGAACCGGTTAAAACGAATTTAAAAGAAGAATTCTTGTAATACGGTGAAAACAGCATATAAAGGGTAAAAATATGCAAATTGAGTTTGGTTACAGTTAAAACCGGTATAAAAGAAGATTTCATGTAGTACAGTCAAAATAGAATATAAATATGCAAATTGAGGTAGGAACCAGTTTAATCCGGTGTAAAAGAAGAATACGGTCAAAACAGCATATATAGTGTAAAAACATCCATATTCAGGTTAGAACTGGTTTGATCCCGTTGGAACCGATTAAAACCGGTTAAAAAGAAGGATTCTTCTAGTACGGTCAAATCAGAATATAAATATGCAAATTGAAGTAGGAACCAGTTTAATCCGGTTTAAAAAAAAATTCTTTTATAAAATCAAAAGAGCATATCAAGTGTAAAAACATGCAAATTGAGGTTAAAATCGGTTTAATTCGGTTGGAACCGGTTAAAACCGGTTTAAAAGAACAATTATTGTAATACGGTTAAAACAGCATATAAAGTGTAAAAACATTCGAATTGAGGTTAGAACCGGTTTGATGCAGTTCAAAAGGAGGAATCTTGTAATATGGTTAACACAGCATATAAAATGTAAAAAACTTGCAAATTGAGGTTTATCTTGGTTTGATCCGGGTGGAACCGATTAAAACCGGTTTAAAATAAGATTTCTTCTGATGCGGTCAAAAGAGCATATAAAGTGTAAAAACAGACGAATTGATGTTAAAACCGGTTTGATCCTGTTGGAACCGGTTAAAACCGGTATAAAAGAAGGATTCTTGTAGTACGATCAAAACAGAATATAAATATGCAAATTGAGGTTAGAACCGGTTTGATGCGGGTCAAAAGAAGAATCCTTGTAATACGGTTAAAACAGAATATAAAGTGTAAAAACATGCAAATTGAGGTTATTCCGGTTGGATCCGGTGGAAACCGATTAAAACCGGTTTAAAAGAAGAATTCTTGTAATAAATCAAAACAGCATATAAAGTGTAAAAACATGCGAAATGAGGATTGATCCGGTTTGATCCTTTTTGAACCGGTTAGAACCAGTTTAAAAGAAGAATTCTTGTAATACGGTCAAAACAGCATATAAAGTGTGAAAATATGCAAATTGATTTGGGTACCGGTAAAAACCGGTTTAAAAGAAGATTTCATGTAGTACAGTCAAAACAGAATATAAATATACAAATTGAGGTAGGAACCAGTTTAATCCAGTTTAAAAGAAGAATTCTTGTAATACGTTTAAAAGAGCATATAAAGTGTAAAAACATGAAAATTGATGTTAGTATCGGTTTGATTCGGTTGAAAAAAGGTTAAAACCGGTTTAAAAGAAGAATTATTGTAATTCTGTTAGAACAGCATATAAAGTGTAAAAACATTCAAATTCAGGTTAGAACCGGTTTGATCCAGTTCAAAAGAAGAATTCTTGTAATACGGTTAAAACACCATATAAAGTGTAAAAACATGCAAAGTGAGGTTAGTACCGGTTTGATCCGGTTTGAATCAGTTAAAACCGTTTTAACAGAAGAATTCTTGTAATACGGTCAAAACAGCATATAAATTTTAAAAACATTCAAATTTAGGTTAGAACTTGTGTGATCCGGTGGAAACTGATTAAAACCGGTTTAAAAGAAGAATTTTTCTAATAAAGTGCAAACAGCATATAAAGTGTAAAAATATGCGAATTGAGGTTAGAACCGGTTTGATCAGGTTGGTACCAGTTAAAACCGGTTTAAAAGAAGATTTCTTGTAGTACGGTCAAAAGAGAATATAAATATGCAAATTGAGGTAGGAACTAGTTAAATCCGGTTTAAAAGAAGAATACGGTCAAAACAGCATATATAGTGTAAAAACATGCAAATTGATGTTGGAACCGGTTTGATCCCGTAGGAACAGGTTTAAAAAAAGCATTCTTGTAGTACGGTCAAAACAGAATATAAATATGCAAATTGAGGTAGGAACCAGTTTAATCCGGTTTAAAAGAAGAATTCTTTTAATAAAATCAAAAGAGCCTATTCAGTGTAAAATCATGCAAATTGATATTAAAATAGATTTGATCTGGTTGGGACCGATTAAAACCAGTTGAAAAGAAGAATTCTTATAATACGGTTAAAACAGCATATAAAGTGTAAAAACATGCGAATTTAGGTTTGAACCGGTTTGATCAGGTTTAAAAGAAGAATTCTTGTAATACGGTCAAAACAGCATATAAAGATTAAAAACTTGCAACTTGAGGTTATTCCGGTTCGATCCGGTTGGAATCGGTTAAAACCGGTTCTAAAGAACAATTCTTGTAATACGGTCAAAACAGCAAATAAAGTGTAAAAAACATGCGAATTGAGGTTAGAAACTATATGATCCGGTGCTTGTAGTACGGTCAAAACAGAATATAAATATGCAAATAGAGGTTGGAACCAGTTTAACCCAGTTTAAAAGAAGAATTCTTTTAATAAAATGAAAAGAGCATATAAAGTGTAAAAACACGCAAATTGAAGTTAGTACCAGTTCGATACGGTTGGAACCTGTTAAAACCGGTTTAAAAGAAGAAATCTTGTAATTTCGTTAAAACAGCATATAAAGTGTAAAAACATGCGAATTGAGGTTAGAACCGGTTTGATCCAGTTTGTACAGGTTTCATCCAGTATAAAAGGGGTATTCTTGTAATACAGTCAAAACAGCATATAAAGTGTAAAAATATGCAATTTGAGGTTAGAACATGTTCGATTCACTGGGAACTGGTTAAAATCGGTTTCAAAGAAGAATTCTTGTAATACGGTCAAAACAGCATATAAAGTGTAAAAACATGCGAATTGGTTTTTAACCCGTTTGATCCGGTTGGAAGTGGTTAAAACCGGTTTAAAAGAAGAATTCTTGTAATACGGTCAAAACAGCATATAAAGTGTAAAAACATGCAAATTAAGGTAAGAACCTGTTTAATTCGGTGAAAAACGGTTTAAACCGGTTAAGAAGAAGAATTCTTGTAATAAAGTCAAAACACCATATAAAGTGTAAAAACATGGAAATTGGGGATTGAACCGGTTTGATTTGGTTGGAACCAGATTAATCCAGTTTGATCCGGTTTAAAAGAAGAATTCTTGTAATATTGTTAAAACAGCATTTAAAATGTAAAAAGATGCGAATTGAGGTTAGAACCGGTTTGATCCGGTTGGAACCTGTTAAAACCGATTTAAAAGAAAATTTCTTGTAATTTGGTTAAAACAGCATATAAGGTGTAAATATATGTATATTGAGGTTAGAAGAGATTTAATCCGGTTAGAAACGGTTTGATCCGGTTTAAAAGAAGATTTCTTGTAATACTGTTAAAACAGCATATAAAGTGTAAAAACATGCGAATTGAGGTTAGAATTGGTTTGATCAGGTTGAAACCGGTTAAAACCGGTTTAAAAGAAGATTTCTTGTAGTACAGTCAAAACAGAATATAAATATGCAAATTGAGGTAGGAACCAGTTTAATCCAGTTTAAAAGAAGAATTCTTTTAATAAAATCAAAAGAGCATATAAAGTGTAAAAACATGCGAATTGAGGATTGATCAGGTTTGAACCGGTTAAAATCGGTTTGATCCGGTTTAAAAGCAGGATTCTTGTAATACGGTTAAAACATCATATAAAGTGTAAAAACATGCGAATTGAGGTTAGAACCGGTTTGATCCTTTGGGAACTGGTTTAATCCGGTTTAATAGAAGAACTACTGTAATACGGTTAAAACAGCATATAAAGTGTAAAATCATGCAAATTGAGGTTAGAACCTATTTGATCCGGTTAAAACTGATTAAAACCGGTTTAAAAGAAGAATTCTAGTAGTACGGTCGTAACAGAATATAAATATGCAAATTGAGGTAGGATTCAGTTTAAAAGAAGAATTCTTTTAATAAAATAAAAATAGCATATAAAGTGTAAAAACATGCGAGTTAAGGTTAAAACCCGTTTAAAAGAATTCTTGTAAGGGAATCAAAAGAGCATGTAAAGTGTAAAAACATGAGAATTGAGGATTTATCAGGTTTGATCCGGTTGAAATCGGTTTGATCCTGTTTAAAAGAAGAATCCCTGTAATACGGTTAAAACAGTATTTAAAGTGTAAAATCAATCAAATTGAGGTTAAAACCGGTTTGATCCGGTTTAAAAAGAAGATTCTTGTAATACAGTTAAAACAGCATATAAAATATAAAAACTTTCAAATTGAGGTTAGCACCGGTTTCATCCGGTTGGAACCGGTTAAAAGCGGTTTAAAAGAAGAATTCTTGTAATACGGTCAAATCAGCATATAAAGTGTAAAAACATGCAAATTAAAGTAAGAACCTGTTTGATTCGGTGGGAAACGGTTAAAATCAGTTTAAAAGAAGAATTCTTCTAATACTGTCAAAACAGCATATAAAGTGTCAAAACATGGAACATGTGGATAGAACCGGTTTTATCTGGTTGGAACCAGATTAACCGAGTTTGAACAGATTTAAAAGAAGAATTCCTGTCATACGGTTGAAAGTGTATATAAAGTGTAAAAAAAATGCAAATTGAGGTTATAACAGGTTTGATCCGGTTTAAAAGAAGAATTCTTGTAATACGGTTAAAACAGCATGTAAAATGTGAAAACATGCGAATTGAGGTTAGAACATATTTAATCCGGTTGGAACCGTTTAAAACCGGTTTAAAAGAAGAATTCTTGTAAAGCGGTCAAAACAGCATATAAATTGTAAAAACATACCAATTAAGGTTTGAACCGTTTTGATCCTATTGGAACCGTTGAAAACCGGTTTAAAAGAAGAATTATTGTAATAAAGTCCAAACAGCATATAAAGTATAAAAACATGCGAATTGAGGTTAGAACCGGTTGAATCAGGTTGGAACCGGTTAAAACCGGATTAAAAGAAGAATTACTGTAATAAGGTTAATACAGCATAAAAAGTGTCAAAACATGGAAATTGTGGATAGAACTGGTTTGATCTGGTTGGAACCAGATTAATACAGTTTGATAAGGTTTAAAAGAAGAATTCTTGTAATACGGTTAAAACAGCATGTACAGTGTAAAAACATGCGAATTGAGGTTAGAACCTGTTTGATCCGGTTGGAACCTGTTAAAACCGGTTTAAAAGAAGAATTCTTGTAATTTGGTTAAAACAGCAAATAAAGTGTAAAAATATCTTAATATAGGTTATAACAGATTTAATCAGGTTGGAACCGGTTAAAACCGGTTTAAAAGAAGATTTCTTGTAGTATGGTCAAAACAGAATATAAATATGCAAATTGAGGTAGGAACCAGTTTAATCCAGTTTAAAAGAAGAATTCTTTTAATAAAATAAAAAGAGCATATAAAGTGTATAAACATTATAATTGAGGTCACAACCGGTTAAAACCGGTTTAAAAGAAGAATTACTGTAATACAGTCAAAACAGCACATAAAGTTTAAAAATATACGAATTGAGGTTAGAACCGGTTTGATCAGGTTGGAACCGGATAAAACCTGTTTAAAAGAAGATTTTTTGTGGTACGGTCAAAACAGAATATAAATATGCAAATTGAGATAAGACCAGTTTAATCCGGTTTAAAAGAAGAATTTTTTAAATAAAATCAAAACATCATAGAAAGTGTAAAAACATGCGAATTAAGGTTTAAAACGGTTTAAAAGAATTCTTGTAATACGGTCAAAACAGCATATAAAGTGTGAAAACATGTACATTGAGCTTAGATCAGATTTAATCCGGTTGGAACTGCTTTGATCCGGTTTAAAACAAGATTTCTTGTAATACAGTCAAAACAGCATATAAAGTGTAAAAATATGCAATTTGATGTCAGAACCTGTTCGATTCAGTGGGAACTGGTTAAAACCAGTTTCAAAGAAGAATTCTTGTAATACGGTCAAAATAGCATATAAAGTGTAAAAACATGCGAATTGGTTTTTGACCCGTTTGATCTCTTGGAACCGGTTATAACCGGTTTAAAAGAAGAATTACTGTAATACGGTTAAAACAGCATATAAAGTGTAAAAACATGGAAATTGATGTTAGAAACGGTTTGATCCGGTTGGAAACAGATTAATCCGGTTTGAACTGGTTTAAAAGAAGAATTCTTGTAATACGGTCAAAACAGCATATAAAATATAAAAACTTCCAAATTGAGGTTAGTACCGGTTTGATCCGGTTGGAACCGGTTAAAACCGGTTAAGAAGAAGAATTCTTTTAATAAAGTTAAAACAGCATATAAAATGTAAAAAAATACGAATTGAGGTAAGAACCGGTGTGATCAGGTTGGAACAGGATAAAACCTGTTTAAAAGAAGATTTCTTGTAGCACGGTCAAAACAAAATATATATATGCAAATTGATGTAGGAACCAGTTCAATCCGGTTTAAAAGAAGAATTCTTTTAATAAAATCAGAAGAGCATACAAAGGGTAAAACATGCAAATTTAGGTTATATCTGGTTAAAACAGTTTTAAAAGAAGAATTCTTGTAATTTGGTTAAAACAGCATATAAAGTGTAAAAACATGCGAATTGAGGTTAGAACCGGTTTGATCCTTTGGGAACTGGTTTAATCCGGTTTAATAGAAGAACTACTGTAAAACGGTTAAAACAGCATATAAAATGTAAGAACATGGAAATTGATGTTACAACCGGTTTGAGCCACTTTAAAAGAAGAATTCCTGTAATACTGTCAAAACAGCATATAAAGTGTAAAATCATGCAAATTGAGGATAAAACTGGTTTGATTTGGTTTAAAAGAAGAATTCTTCTCATACGGTCAAAGCAGGATATAAAGTGTAAAACGTGCAAATTGAGGTTAGTACCAGCTTGATCCTATTGGTACCTGTTAAAACCGGTTTAAAAGAAGAATTCTTGTAATTTGGATAAAACAGAATATAAAGTGTAAAAACATGTACATTAAGGTTAGAACAGGTTTAACCCGGTTTAAAAGAGCATTTCTTGTAATACGGTTAAAACAGCATATAAAGTGTAAAAAGATGCGAATTGAGGTAAGAACCGGTTTGATGCGGTTGGAACCTGTTAAAACCGGTTGAAAAGAAGAATTCTTGTAATTTGGTTAAAACAGCATATAAAGGGTAAAATATGCAAATTGAGGTTAAAACCGGTTTGATCGGGTTGGAACCGGATAAAACCTGTTTAAAAGAAGATTTCTTGTAGTACGGTCAAAACAAAATATAAATATGCAAATTGACGTATGAACCAGTTCATTCCGGTTTAAGTGTAAAACATGCAAATTTTGGTTATATCCGGTTAAAACCGGTTTAAAAGAAGAATTCTTGTAATTTGGTTAAAACAGCATATAAAGTGTAAAAACATGCGAATTGAGGTTAGAACCGGTTTGATCCTTTGGGAACTGATTTAATCCGGTTTAGTAGAAGAACTACTGTAATACGGTTAAAACAGCATATAAAGTGTGAGAACATGGAAATTGATGTTACAACCGGTTTAAACCGCTTTAAAAGAAGAATTCCTGTAATACGGTCAAAACAGCATATAAAGTGTAAAATCATGCAAATTGAGGATAAAACTGGTTTGACTTGGTTTAAAAGAAGAATTCTTCTAATACTGTCAAAGCAGGATATAAAGTGTAAAACATGGAAATTGAGGTTAGTACCAGTTTGATCCGGTTGGAACCTGTTGAAACCGGTTGAAAAAAAGAATTCTTGTAATTGAGATAAAACATCATATAAAGTGTAAAAACATGCGAATTGAGGTAAGAACCGGTCTGATCCGGTGGGAAAGGGTTATAACCAGTTAAAAAGAAGAATTCTCGTAATACGGTCAAAACAGCATATAAAATGTCAAAACATGCAAATTTTTAATAAACCCGGTTTTATCTGGTTGGAACCAGATTAATCCAGTTAGAACCGGTTTAAAAAAAAGAAATCCTGTCATACTGTTGTAAGAGCATATAAAGTGTAAACAAATGCAAATTGAGGTTAAAACCGGTTTGATCTGGTTTAAAAGAAGAATTCTTGTAATATGGTTAAAACAGCATGTAAAGTGTAGAAACATGCGAATTGAGGTTAGAAACGGTTTGATCCGTTTGGAACTTGTTAAAACCGGTTTAAAGAAGAATTCTTGTTATTTGGTTAAAACAGCATATAAAGTGTAAATACATGTACATTGAGGTTAGATCAGATTTAACCCGGATGGAACTGCTTTGATCCGGTTTAAAACAAGATTTCTTGTAATACAGTCAAAACAGCATATAAAGTGTAAAATATGCAATTTGAGGTTAGAACCTGTTCGATTCAGTGGGAACTGGTTAAAACCGGTTTCAAAGAAGAATTCTTGTAATACGGTCAAAACAGCATATAAAGTGTAAAAACATGCGAATTGGTTTTTAACCCGTTTGATCTGGTTGGAAACGGTTAAAACCGGTTTAAAAGAAGAATTACTGTAATACGGTTAAAACAGCATATAAAGTGTAAGAACATGGAAGTTTGATGTTACAACCGGTTTGAACCACTTTAAAAGAAGAATTCTTCTCATACGGTCAAAGCAGGATATAAAGTGTAAAACATACAAATTGAGGTTAGTACCAGTTTGATCCGATTGGAACCTCTTAAAACCATTTTAAAAGAAGAATTCTTGTAATTTAGATAAAATAGCATATAAAGTGTAAAAACATATACATTGAGATTAGAACAGGTTTAACCCGGTTTAAAAGAAGATTTCTTGTAATACGGTTAAAACAGCATATAAAGTGTAAAAACTTTCAAATTGAGGTTAGTACCGGTTTCATCCGGTTGGAACCGGTTAAAAGCGGTTTAAAAGAAGAATTCTTGTAATACGGTCAAATCAGTATATAAAGTGTAAAAACATGCAAATTAAAGTAAGAACCTATTTGATCGGGGAAACGGTTAAAATCAGTTTAAAAGAAGAATTCTTCTAATACTGTCAAAACAGCATATAAAGTGTCAAAACATGGAACATGTGGATAGAACTGGTTTTATCTGGTTGGAACCAGATTAACCGAGTTTGAACAGATTTAAAAGAAGAATTCTGTCATACGGTTGAAAGTGTATATAAAGTGTAAAAAAAATGCAAATTGAGGTTATAACAGGTTTGATCCGGTTTAAAAGAAGATTTCTTGTAATACGGTTAAAACAGAATATAAAGTGTAAAAACATGCAAATTGAGGTTATTCCGGTTCGATCCGGTGGAAACCGATTAAAACCGGTTTAAAAGAAGAATTCTTGTAAAGCGGTCAAAACAGCATATAAATTGTAAAAACATACCAATTGAGGTTAGAACCGGTTTGATCTGGTTGGAACCAGTTTAATCCGGTTTAAAAGAAGAATTCTTTAATAAAATCAAAAGAGCATACAAAGGGTAAAACATGCAAATTTAGGTTAGAACCGGTTAAAACTCGTTTAAAAGAAGAATTTTGTAATACGGTCAAAACAGCATATAAATTGTAAATACATACGAATTGAGGTTAGGACCGGTTTGATCAGGTTGGAACCGGTTAAAACCGGTTTCAAAGAAGATTTCTTGTAGTATTGTCAAAACAGAATATAAATATGCAAATTGTGGTAGGAACCAGTTTAATCCAGTTTAAAAGAAGAATTCTTTTAATAAAATAAAAATAGCATATAAAGTGTATAAACATGCAAATTGAGGTCAGAACCGGTTAAAACAGGTTTAAAAGAAGAATTTGTGTAATACGGTTAAAACAGCATATAAAGTGGAAAAACATGGAAATTGATGTTAGAACCGGTTTGTTCCAGTTGAAAAGATTAATCCGGTTTGAACCAGTTTAAAAGAAGAATTCTTGTAATACGGTTAAAATAGCATGTAAAGTTTAAAACATGCGAATTGAGGTTTTAACCGGTTTGATCCAGTTGGAACCTGTTAAAACCAGTTTAAAAGAAGATTTTTTTGTAATTTGGTTAAAACAGCATATAAAGTGTAAAAACAAGTATATTGAGGTTTGAACCGTTTTGATCCTATTGGAACCGTTAAAAACCGGTTTAAAAGAAGAATTATTGTAATAAAGTCCAAACAGCATATAAAGCATAAAAACATGCGAATTGAGGTTAGAACCGGTTGAATCAGGTTGGAACCGGTTAAAACCGGATTAAAAGAAGAATTACTGTAATAAGGTTAATACAGCATAAAAAGTGTCAAAACATGGAAATTGTAGATAGAACTGGTTTGATCTGGTTGGAACCAGATTAATACAGTTTGATAAGGTTTAAAAGAAGAATTCTTGTAATACGGTTAAAACAGCATGTACAGTGTAAAAACATGCGAATTGAGGTTAGAACCTGTTTGATCCGGTTGGAACCTGTTAAAACCGGTTTAAAAGAAGAATTCTTGTAATTTGGTTAAAACAGCAAATAAAGTGTAAAAATATCTAAATTGAGGTTATAACAGATTTAATCAGGTTGGAACCGGTTAAAACCGGTTTAAAAGAAAAATTACTGTAATACGGTTAAAACAGCATATAAAGTGTAAAAACATGGAAATTGATGTTACAAACGGTTTGATCCGGTTGGAAACAGATTAATCCGGTTTGAACTGGTTTAAAAGAAGAATTCTTGTAATACGGTCAAAACAGCATATAAAATATAAAAACTTCCAAATTGAGGTTAGTACCGGTTTGATCCGGTTGGAACCGGTTAAAACCGGTTAAGAAGAAGAATTCTTTTAATAAAGTCAAAACAGCATATAAAATGTAAAAACATACGAATTGAGGTAAGAACCGGTTTGATACGGTGGGAAATGGTTAAAACCGGTATAAAAGAAGAATTCTTGTAATACGGTCAAAACAGCATATAAAGTGTCAAAACATGGAAATTGTGGATAGAATCGGTTTTATCTGGTTGGAACCAGAATAATCCAGTTGGAACCGGTTTAAAAGAAGAAATCCTGTCAGACGGTTGTAAGAGCATATAAAGTGTAAACAAATGCAAATTGAGGTTAAAATTGGTTTGATCTGGTTTAAAAGAAGAATTCTTGTAATACGGTTAAAACAGCATGTAAAGTGTAGAAACATGCAAATTGAGGTTAGAACCGGTTTGATCAGGTTGGAACCTGTTAAAACCGGTTTCAAAGAAGAAGAATTCTTGTAATTTGGTTAAAACAGCATATAAAGTGTAAAAACATGCATATTGAGGTTAAAACCGGTTTGATCAGGTTGGAACCGGATAAAACCTGTTTAAAAGAAGATTTCTTGTAGCACGGTCAAAACAAAATATATATATGCAAATTGATGTAGGAACCAGTTCAATCCGGTTTAAAAGAAGAATTCTTCTAATTTGGTTAAAACAGCATATGAAATGTAAGAACATGGAAATTGATGTTACAACCGGTTTGAACCACTTTAAAAGAAGAATTCCTGTAATACTGTCAAAACAGCATATAAAGTGTAAAATCATGCAAATTGAGGATAAAACTGGTTTGATTTGGTTTAAAAGTAGAATTCTTCTCATACGGTCAAAGCAGGATATAAAGTGTAAAACGTGCAAATTGAGGTTAGTACCAGCTTGATCCAATATGGTTAAAACCGGTTTAAAAGAAGAATTCTTGTAATTTGGATAAAACTGAATATAAAGTGTAAGAACATGCGAATTGAGGTTAAAACCGGTTTGATCCTTTGGGAACTGGTTTAATCCGGTTTAATAGAAGAACTACTGTAATACGGTTAAAACAGCATATAAAGTGTAAAATCATGCAAATTGAGGATAAAACTGGTATGATTTGGTTTAAAAGAAGACTTCTTTTAATACTGTTAAAACAGCATATAAAGTGTAAAAACATGCGAATTGAGGTTAAAACCATTTAAAACCGGTTTAAAAGAAGAATTCTTCTAATTTGGTTAAAACAGCAAATAAAGTGTCAAAACATGGAACATGTGGATAGAACCGGTTTTATCTGGTTGGAACCAGATTAACCGAGTTTGAACAGATTTAAAAGAAGAATTCCTGTCATACGGTTGAAAGTGTATATAAAGTGTAAAAAAATGCAAATTGAGGTTATAACAGGTTTGATCCGGTTTAAAAGAAGAATTCTTGTAATACGGTTAAAACAGAATATAAAGTGTAAAAACATGCAAATTGAGGTTATTCCGGTTCGATCCGGTGGAAACCGATTAAAACCGGTTTAAAAGAAGAATTCTTGTAAAGCGGTCAAAACAGCATATAAATTGTAAAAACATACCAATTGAGGTTAGAACCGGTTTGATCTGGTTGGAACCAGTTTAATCCGGTTTAAAAGAAGAATTCTTTTAATAAAATCAAAAGAGCATACAAAGGGTAAAACATGCAAATTTAGGTTAGAACCGGTTAAAACTCGTTTAAAAGAAGAATTCTTGTAATACGGTCAAAACAGCATATAAATTGTAAATACATACGAATTGAGGTTAGAACCGGTTTGATCAGGTTGGAACCGGTTAAAACCGGTTTAAAAGAAGATTTCTTGTAGTATTGTCAAAACAGAATATAAATATGCAAATTGTGGTAGGAACCAGTTTAATCCAGTTTAAAAGAAGAATTCTTTTAATAAAATAAAAATAGCATATAAAGTGTATAAACATGCAAATTGAGGTCAGAACCGGTTAAAACAGGTTTAAAAGAAGAATTTGTGTAATACGGTTAAAACAGCATATAAAGTGGAAAAACATGGAAATTGATGTTAGAACCGGTTTGTTCCAGTTGAAAAAAGATTAATCCGGTTTGAACCAGTTTAAAAGAAGAATTCTTGTAATACGGTTAAAATAGCATGTAAAGTTTAAAAACATGCGAATTGAGGTTTTAACCGGTTTGATCCAGTTGGAACCTGTTAAAACCAGTTTAAAAGAAGATTTTTTGTAATTTGGTTAAAACAGCATATAAAGTGTAAAAACAAGTATATTGAGGTTTGAACCGTTTTGATCCTATTGGAACCGTTGAAGACCGGTTTAAAAGAAGAATTATTGTAATAAAGTCCAAACAGCATATAAAATATAAAAACATGCGAATTGAGGTTAGAACCGGTTGAATCAGGTTGGAACCGGTTAAAACCGGATTAAAAGAAGAATTACTGTAATAAGGTTAATACAGCATAAAAAGTGTCAAAACATGGAAATTGTGGATAGAACTGGTTTGATCTGGTTGGAACCAGATTAATACAGTTTGATAAGGTTTAAAAGAAGAATTCGTGTAATACGGTTAAAACAGCATGTACAGTGTAAAAACATGCGAATTGAGGTTAGAACCTGTTTGATCCGGTTGGAACCTGTTAAAACCGGTTTAAAAGAAGAATTCTTGTAATTTGGTTAAAACAGCAAATAAAGTGTAAAAATATCTAAATTGAGGTTATAACAGATTTAATCAGGTTGAAACCGGTTAAAACCGGTTTAAAAGAAGATTTCTTGTAGTATGGTCAAAACAGAATATAAATATGCAAATTGAGGTAGGAACCAGTTTAATCCAGTTTAAAAGAAGAATTCTTTTAATAAAATAAAAAGAGCATATAAAGTGTATAAACATTATAATTGAGGTCACAACCGGTTAAAACCGGTTTAAAAGAAGAATTACTGTAATACAGTCAAAACAGCACATAAAGTTTAAAAATATACGAATTGAGGTTAGAACCGGTTTGATCAGGTTGGAACCGGATAAAACCTGTTTCAAAGAAGATTTCTTGTGGTACGGTCAAAACAGAATATAAATATGCAAATTGAGGTAAGAACCAGTTTAATCCGGTTTAAAAGAAGAATTTTTTTAATAAAATCAAAACATCATAGAAAGTGTAAAAACATGCGAATTAAGGTTTAAAACGGTTTAAAAGAATTCTTGTAATACGGTCAAAACAGCATATAAAGTGTAAAAACATGTACATTGAGGTTAGATCAGATTTAATCCGGTTGGAACTGCTTTGATCCGGTTTAAAACAAGATTTCTTGTAATACAGTCAAAACAGCATATAAAGTGTAAAAATATGCAATTTGATGTCAGAACCTTTACGATTCAGTGGGAACTGGTTAAAACCGGTTTCAAAGAAGAATTCTTGTAATACGGTCAAAACAGCATATAAAGTGTAAAAACATGCGAATTGGTTTTTAACCCGTTTGATCTGGTTGGAAACGGTTAAAACCGGTTTAAAAGAAGAATTACTGTAATACGGTTAAAACAGCATATAAAGTGTAAGAACATGGAAGTTTGATGTTACAACCGGTTTGAACCACTTTAAAAGAAGAATTCTTCTCATACGGTCAAAGCAGGATATAAAGTGTAAAACATACAAATTGAGGTTAGTACCAGTTTGATCCGATTGGAACCTCTTAAAACCATTTTAAAAGAAGAATTCTTGTAATTTAGATAAAATAGCATATAAAGTGTAAAAACATATACATTGAGATTAGAACAGGTTTAACCCGGTTTAAAAGAAGATTTCTTGTAATACGGTTAAAACAGCATATAAAGTGTAAAAACTTTCAAATTGAGGTTAGTACCGGTTTCATCCGGTTGGAACCGGTTAAAAGCGGTTTAAAAGAAGAATTCTTGTAATACGGTCAAATCAGTATATAAAGTGTAAAAACATGCAAATTAAAGTAAGAACCTATTTGATTCGGTGGGAAACGGTTAAAATCAGTTTAAAAGAAGAATTCTTCTAATACTGTCAAAACAGCATATAAAGTGTCAAAACATGGAACATGTGGATAGAACCGGTTTTATCTGGTTGGAACCAGATTAACCGAGTTTGAACAGATTTAAAAGAAGAATTCCTGTCATACGGTTGAAAGTGTATATAAAGTGTAAAAAAATGCAAATTGAGGTTATAACAGGTTTGATCCGGTTTAAAAGAAGAATTCTTGTAATACGGTTAAAACAGAATATAAAGTGTAAAAACATGCAAATTGAGGTTATTCCGGTTCGATCCGGTGGAAACCGATTAAAACCGGTTTAAAAGAAGAATTCTTGTAAAGCGGTCAAAACAGCATATAAATTGTAAAAACATACCAATTGAGGTTAGAACCGGTTTGATCTGGTTGGAACCAGTTTAATCCGGTTTAAAAGAAGAATTCTTTCAATAAAATCAAAAGAGCATACAAAGGGTAAAACATGCAAATTTAGGTTAGAACCGGTTAAAACTCGTTTAAAAGAAGAATTCTTGTAATACGGTCAAAACAGCATATAAATTGTAAATACATACGAATTGAGGTTAGGACCGGTTTGATCAGGTTGGAACCGGTTAAAACCGGTTTCAAAGAAGATTTCTTGTAGTATTGTCAAAACAGAATATAAATATGCAAATTGAGGTTGGAACCAGTTTAATCCAGTTTAAAAGAACAATTCTTTTAATAAAATTAAAATAGCATATAAAGTGTATAAACATGCAAAGTGAGGTCAGAACCGATTAAAACCGGTTTAAAAGAAGAATTAGTGTAATACCGTTAAAACAGCATATAAAGTGGAAAAACATGGAAATTGATGTTAGAACCGGTTTGTTCCAGTTGAAAAAAGATTAATCCGGTTTGAACCAGTTTAAAAGAAGAATTCTTGTAATACGGTTAAAATAGCATGTAAAGTTTAAAAACATGCGAATTGAGGTTTTAACCGGTTTGATCCAGTTGGAACCTGTTAAAACCAGTTTAAAAGAAGATTTTTTTGTAATTTGGTTAAAACAGCATATAAAGTGTAAAAACAAGTATATTGAGGTTTGAACCGTTTTGATCCTATTGGAACCGTTAAAAACCGGTTTAAAAGAAGAATTATTGTAATAAAGTCCAAACAGCATATAAAGCATAAAAACATGCGAATTGAGGTTAGAACCGGTTGAATCAGGTTGGAACCGGTTAAAACCGGATTAAAAGAAGAATTACTGTAATAAGGTTAATACAGCATAAAAAGTGTCAAAACATGGAAATTGTAGATAGAACTGGTTTGATCTGGTTGGAACCAGATTAATACAGTTTGATAAGGTTTAAAAGAAGAATTCTTGTAATACGGTTAAAACAGCATGTACAGTGTAAAAACATGCGAATTGAGGTTAGAACCTGTTTGATCCGGTTGGAACCTGTTAAAACCGGTTTAAAAGAAGAATTCTTGTAATTTGGTTAAAACAGCAAATAAAGTGTAAAAATATCTAAATTGAGGTTATAACAGATTTAATCAGGTTGGAACCGGTTAAAACCGGTTTAAAAGAAAAATTACTGTAATACGGTTAAAACAGCATATAAAGTGTAAAAACATGGAAATTGATGTTACAAACGGTTTGATCCGGTTGGAAACAGATTAATCCGGTTTGAACTGGTTTAAAAGAAGAATTCTTGTAATACGGTCAAAACAGCATATAAAATATAAAAACTTCCAAATTGAGGTTAGTACCGGTTTGATCCGTTGGAACCGGTTAAAACCGGTTAAGAAGAAGAAATCTTTTAATAAAGTCAAAACAGCATATAAAATGTAAAAACATACGAATTGAGGTAAGAACCGGTTTGATACGGTGGGAAATGGTTAAAACCGGTATAAAAGAAGAATTTTGTAATACGGTCAAAACAGCATATAAAGTGTCAAAACATGGAAATTGTGGATAGAATCGGTTTTATCTGGTTGGAACCAGAATAATCCAGTTGGAACCGGTTTAAAAGAAGAAATCCTGTCAGACGGTTGTAAGAGCATATAAAGTGTAAACAAATGCAAATTGAGGTTAAAATTGGTTTGATCTGGTTTAAAAGAAGAATTCTTGTAATACGGTTAAAACAGCATGTAAAGTGTAGAAACATGCAAATTGAGGTTAGAACCGGTTTGATCCGGTTGGAACCTGTTAAAACCGGTTTCAAAGAAGAAGAATTCTTGTAATTTGGTTAAAACAGCATATAAAGTGTAAAAACATGCATATTGAGGTTAAAACCGGTTTGATCAGGTTGGAACCGGATAAAACCTGTTTAAAAGAAGATTTCTTGTAGCACGGTCAAAACAAAATATATATATGCAAATTGATGTAGGAACCAGTTCAATCCGGTTTAAAAGAAGAATTCTTTTAATAAAATCAGAAGAGCATACAAAGGGTAAAACATGCAAATTTAGGTTATATCTGGTTAAAACCGGTTTAAAAGAAGAATTCTTGTAATTTGGTTAAAACAGCATATGAAATGTAAGAACATGGAAATTGATGTTACAACCGGTTTGAACCACTTTAAAAGAAGAATTCCTGTAATACTGTCAAAACAGCATATAAAGTGTAAAATCATGCAAATTGAGGATAAAACTGGTTTGATTTGGTTTAAAAGTAGAATTCTTCTCATACGGTCAAAGCAGGATATAAAGTGTAAAACGTGCAAATTGAGGTTAGTACCAGCTTGATCCAATATGGTTAAAACCGGTTTAAAAGAAGAATTCTTGTAATTTGGATTAACTGAATATAAAGTGTAAGAACATGCGAATTGAGGTTAAAACCGGTTTGATCCTTTGGGAACTGGTTTAATCCGGTTTAATAGAAGAACTACTGTAATACGGTTAAAACAGCATATAAAGTGTAAAATCATGCAAATTGAGGATAAAACTGGTATGATTTGGTTTAAAAGAAGACTTCTTTTAATACTGTTAAAACAGCATATAAAGTGTAAAAACATGCGAATTGAGGTTAAAACCATTTAAAACCGGTTTAAAAGAAGAATTCTTCTAATTTGGTTAAAACAGCATATAAAGTGTCAAAACATGGAACATGTGGATAGAACCGGTTTTATCTGGTTGGAACCAGATTAACCGAGTTTGAACAGATTTAAAAGAAGAATTCCTGTCATACGGTTGAAAGTGTATATAAAGTGTAAAAAAATGCAAATTGAGGTTATAACAGGTTTGATCCGGTTTAAAAGAAGAATTCTTGTAATACGGTTAAAACAGCATGAAAAGTGTGAAAACATGCGAATTGAGGGTAGAACATATTTAATCCGGTTGGAACCGTTTAAAACCGGTTTAAAAGAAGAATTCTTGTAAAGCGGTCAAAACAGCATATAAATTGTAAAAACATACCAATTGAGGTTAGAACCGGTTTGATCTGGTTGGAACCAGTTTAATCCGGTTTAAAAGAAGAATTCTTTTAATAAAATCAAAAGAGCATACAAAGGGTAAAACATGCAAATTTAGGTTAGAACCGGTTAAAACTCGTTTAAAAGAAGAATTCTTGTAATACGGTCAAAACAGCATATAAATTGTAAATACATACGAATTGAGGTTAGGACCGGTTTGATCAGGTTGGAACCGGTTAAAACCGGTTTCAAAGAAGATTTCTTGTAGTATTGTCAAAACAGAATATAAATATGCAAATTGAGGTTGGAACCAGTTTAATCCAGTTTAAAAGAACAATTCTTTTAATAAAATTAAAATAGCATATAAAGTGTATAAACATGCAAAGTGAGGTCAGAACCGATTAAAACCGGTTTAAAAGAAGAATTAGTGTAATACCGTTAAAACAGCATATAAAGTGGAAAACATGGAAATTGATGTTAGAACCGGTTTGTTCCAGTTGAAAAAGATTAATCCGGTTTGAACCAGTTTAAAAGAAGAATTCTTGTAATACGGTTAAAATAGCATGTAAAGTTTAAAAACATGCGAATTGAGGTTTTAACCGGTTTGATCCAGTTGGAACCTGTTAAAACCAGTTTAAAAGAAGATTTTTTTGTAATTTGGTTAAAACAGCATATAAAGTGTAAAAACAAGTATATTGAGGTTTGAACCGTTTTGATCCTATTGGAACCGTTAAAAACCGGTTTAAAAGAAGAATTATTGTAATAAAGTCAAACAGCATATAAAAGCATAAAAACATGCGAATTGAGGTTAGAACCGGTTGAATCAGGTTGGAACCGGTTAAAACCGGATTAAAAGAAGAATTACTGTAATAAGGTTAATACAGCATAAAAGTGTCAAAACATGGAAATTGTAGATAGAACTGGTTTGATCTGGTTGGAACCAGATTAATACAGTTTGATAAGGTTTAAAAGAAGAATTCTTGTAATACGGTTAAAACAGCATGTACAGTGTAAAAACATGCGAATTGAGGTTAGAACCTGTTTGATCCGGTTGGAACCTGTTAAAACCGGTTTAAAAGAAGAATTCTTGTAATTTGGTTAAAACAGCAAATAAAGTGTAAAAATATCTAAATTGAGGTTATAACAGATTTAATCAGGTTGGAACCGGTTAAAACCGGTTTAAAAGAAAAATTACTGTAATACGGTTAAAACAGCATATAAAGTGTAAAAACATGGAAATTGATGTTACAAACGGTTTGATCCGGTTGGAAACAGATTAATCCGGTTTGAACTGGTTTAAAAGAAGAATTCTTGTAATACGGTCAAAACAGCATATAAAATATAAAAACTTCCAAATTGAGGTTAGTACCGGTTTGATCCGTTGGAACCGGTTAAAACCGGTTAAGAAGAAGAAATCTTTTAATAAAGTCAAAACAGCATATAAAATGTAAAAACATACGAATTGAGGTAAGAACCGGTTTGATACGGTGGGAAATGGTTAAAACCGGTATAAAAGAAGAATTCTTGTAATACGGTCAAAACAGCATATAAAGTGTCAAAACATGGAAATTGTGGATAGAATCGGTTTTATCTGGTTGGAACCAGAATAATCCAGTTGGAACCGGTTTAAAAGAAGAAACCCTGTCAGACGGTTGTAAGAGCATATAAAGTGTAAACAAATGCAAATTGAGGTTAAAATTGGTTTGATCTGGTTTAAAAGAAGAATTCTTGTAATGGGTTAAAACAGCATGTAAAGTGTAGAAACATGCAAATTGAGGTTAGAACCGGTTTGATCCGGTTGGAACCTGTTAAAACCGGTTTCAAAGAAGAAGAATTCTTGTAATTTGGTTAAAACAGCATATAAAGTGTAAAACATGCATATTGAGGTTAAAACCGGTTTGATCAGGTTGGAACCGGATAAAACCTGTTTAAAAGAAGATTTCTTGTAGCACGGTCAAAACAAAATATATATATGCAAATTGATGTAGGAACCAGTTCAATCCGGTTTAAAAGAAGAATTCTTTTAATAAAATCAGAAGAGCATACAAAGGGTAAAACATGCAAATTTAGGTTATATCTGGTTAAAACCGGTTTAAAAGAAGAATTCTTGTAATTTGGTTAAAACAGCATATGAAATGTAAGAACATGGAAATTGATGTTACAACCGGTTTGAACCACTTTAAAAGAAGAATTCCTGTAATACTGTCAAAACAGCATATAAAGTGTAAAATCATGCAAATTGAGGATAAAACTGGTTTGATTTGGTTTAAAAGAAGAATTCTTCTCATACGGTCAAAGCAGGATATAAAGTGTAAAACGTGCAAATTGAGGTTAGTACCAGCTTGATCCAATATGGTTAAAACCGGTTTAAAAGAAGAATTCTTGTAATTTGGATTAACTGAATATAAAGTGTAAGAACATGCGAATTGAGGTTAAAACCGGTTTGATCCTTTGGGAACTGGTTTAATCCGGTTTAATAGAAGAACTACTGTAATACGGTTAAAACAGCATATAAAGTGTAAAATCATGCAAATTGAGGATAAAACTGGTATGATTTGGTTTAAAAGAAGATTTCTTTTAATACTGTTAAAACAGCATATAAAGTGTAAAAACATGCGAATTGAGGTTAAAACCATTTAAAACCGGTTTAAAAGAAGAATTCTTCTAATTTGGTTAAAACAGCATATAAAGTGTCAAAACATGGAACATGTGGATAGAACCGGTTTTATCTGGTTGGAACCAGATTAACCGAGTTTGAACAGATTTAAAAGAAGAATTCCTGTCATACGGTTGAAAGTGTATATAAAGTGTAAAAAAATGCAAATTGAGGTTATAACAGGTTTGATCCGGTTTAAAAGAAGAATTTTGTAATACGGTTAAAACAGCATGAAAAGTGTGAAAACATGCGAATTGAGGGTAGAACATATTTAATCCGGTTGGAACCGTTTAAAACCGGTTTAAAAGAAGAATTCTTGTAAAGCGGTCAAAACAGCATATAAATTGTAAAACATACCAATTGAGGTTAGAACTGGTTTGATCTTGGTTGGAACCAGTTTAATCCGGTTTAAAAGAAGAATTCTTTTAATAAAATCAAAAGAGCATACAAAAGGTAAAACATGCAAATTTAGGTTAGAACCGGTTAAAACTCGTTTAAAAGAAGAATTCTTGTAATACGGTCAAAACAGCATATAAATTGTAAATACATACGAATTGAGGTTAGAACCGGTTTGATCAGGTTGGAACCGGTTAAAACCGGTTTAAAAGAAGATTTCTTAAAGTATTGTCAAAACAGAATATAAATATGCAAATTGTGGTAGGAACCAGTTTAATCCAGTTTAAAAGAAGAATTCTTTTAATAAAATAAAAATAGCATATAAAGTGTATAAACATGCAAATTGAGGTCAGAACCGGTTAAAACAGGTTTAAAAGAAGAATTTGTGTAATACGGTTAAAACAGCATATAAAGTGGAAAAACATGGAAATTGATGTTAGAACCGGTTTGTTCCAGTTGAAAAGAGATTAACCGGTTTGAACCAGTTTAAAAGAAGAATTCTTGTAATACGGTTAAAATAGCATGTAAAGTTTAAAACATGCGAATTGAGGTTTTAACCGGTTTGATCCAGTTGGAACCTGTTAAAACCAGTTTAAAAGAAGATTTTTTTGTAATTTGGTTAAAACAGCATATAAAGTGTAAAAACAAGTATATTGAGGTTTGAACCGTTTTGATCCTATTGGAACCGTTGAAGACCGGTTTAAAAGAAGAATTATTGTAATAAAGTCCAAACAGCATATAAAATATAAAAACATGCGAATTGAGGTTAGAACCGGTTGAATCAGGTTGGAAACCGGTTAAAACCGATTAAAAGAAGAATTACTGTAATAAGGTTAATACAGCATAAAAAGTGTCAAAACATGGAAATTGTGGATAGAACTGGTTTGATCTGGTTGGAACCAGATTAATACAGTTTGATAAGGTTTAAAAGAAGAATTCGTGTAATACGGTTAAAACAGCATGTACAGTGTAAAACATGCGAATTGAGGTTAGAACCTGTTTGATCCGGTTGGAACCTGTTAAAACCGTTTAAAAGAAGAATTCTTGTAATTTTGTTAAAACACCAAATAAAGTGTAAAAATATCTAAATTGAGGTTATAACAGATTTAATCAGGTTGAAACCGGTTAAAACCGGTTTAAAAGAAGATTTCTTGTAGTATGGTCAAAACAGAATATAAATATGCAAATTGAGGTAGGAACCAGTTTAATCCAGTTTAAAAGAAGAATTCTTTTAATAAAATAAAAAGAGCATATAAAGTGTATAAACATTATAATTGAGGTCACAACCGGTTAAAACCGGTTTAAAAGAAGAATTACTGTAATACAGTCAAAACAGCACATAAAGTTTAAAAATATACGAATTGAGGTTAGAACCGGTTTGATCAGGTTGGAACCGGATAAAACCTGTTTCAAAGAAGATTTCTTGTGGTACGGTCAAAACAGAATATAAATATGCAAATTGAGGTAAGAACCAGTTTAATCCGGTTTAAAAGAAGAATTTTTTTAATAAAATCAAAACATCATAGAAAGTGTAAAAACATGCGAATTAAGGTTTAAAACGGTTTAAAAGAATTCTTGTAATACGGTCAAAACAGCATATAAAGTGTAAAAACATGTACATTGAGGTTAGATCAGATTTAATCCGGTTGGAACTGCTTTGATCCGGTTTAAAACAAGATTTCTTGTAATACAGTCAAAACAGCATATAAAGTGTAAAAATATGCAATTTGATGTCAGAACCTTTACGATTCAGTGGGAACTGGTTAAAACCAGTTCCAAAGAAGAATTCTTGTAATACGGTCAAAATAGCATATAAAGTGTAAAAACATGCGAATTGGTTTTTGACCCGTTTGATCTCTTGGAACCGGTTAAAACCGGTTTAAAAGAAGAATTACTGTAATACGGTTAAAACAGCATATAAAGTGTAAAAACATGCGAATTGAAGTTAAAATCGGTTTCATCCTTTAAGAACTGGTTTAATCCGGTTTAATAGAAGAACTACTGTAATACGGTTAAAACAGCATATAAAATGTAAGAACATGGAAATTGATGTTACAACCGGTTTGAACCACTTTAAAAGAAGAATTCCTGTAATACTGTCAAAACAGCATATAAAGTGTAAAATCACGCAAATTGAGGATAAAACTGGTTTGATTTGGTTTAAAAGAAGAATTCTTCTCATACGGTCAAAGCAGGATATAAAGTGTAAAACGTGCAAATTGAGGTTAGTACCAGCTTGATCCTATTGGTACCTGTTAAAACCGGATTAAAAGAAGAATTCTTGTAATTTGGATAAAACAGAATATAAGGTGTAAGAACATGCGAATTGAGGTTAAAACTGGTTTGATCCTTTGGGAAGTGGTTTAATCCGGTTTAATAGAAGAACTACTGTAATACGGTTAAAACAGCATATAAAGTGTAAAATCATGCAAATTGAGGATAAAACTGGTATCATTTGGTTTAAAAGAAGACTTCTTTTAATACTGTTAAAACAGCATATAAAGTGTAAAAACATGCGAATTGAGGTTAAAACCATTTAAAACCGGTTTAAAAGAAGAATTCTTCTAATTTGGTTAAAACAACATATAAAGTGTAAAAACATGTACATTGAGGTTAGATCAGATTTAATCCGGTTGGAACTGCTTTGATCCGGTTTAAAACAAGATTTCTTGTAAGACAGTCAAAACAGCATATAAAGTGTAAAAATATGCAATTTGAGGTTAGAACCTGTTCGATTCAGTGGGAACTGGTTAAAACCGGTTTCAAAGAAGAATACTTGTAATACGGTGAAAACAGCATATAAAGTGTAAAAACATGTGAATTGGTTTTTAACCCGTTTTATCCCGTTGGAACCGGTTAAAACCGGTTTAAAAGAAGAATTACTGTAATACGGTTAAAACAGCATATAAAGTGTAAAAACATGGAAATTAATGTTACAAACGGTTTGATCCGGTTGGAACCAGATTAATCCGGTTTAAACCGGTTTAAAAGAAGATTTCTTGTAATACGGTTAAAATAGCATATAAAGTGTAAAAACATGCGAATTGAGGTAAGAACCGGTTTGATCCGTTTTAAAAGGAGGATTCTTGTAATCCGGTTAAAACAGCATATAAAATATAAAAACATGCAAATTGAGGTAAGAACCTGTTTGATTCGGTGGAAAACGATTTAAACCGGTTAAGAAGAAGAATTCATTTAATAAAGTCAAAACAGCATGTAAAGTGTAGAAACATGCGAATTGAGGTTAGATCCGGTTTGATGCGGTTGGAACCTGTTAAAACCGGTTGAAAAGAAGAATTCTTGTAATTTGCTTAAAACAGCATATAAAAAGTAAAATATGCAAATTAAGGTTAAAACCTGTTTGATCAGGTTGGAACCGGATAAAACCTGTTTAAAAGAAGATTTCTTGTAGTACGGTCAAAACAAAATATAAATATGCAAATTGACGTATGAACCAGTTCATTCCGGTTTAAAAGAAGAATTCTTTTAATAAAATCAAAAGAGCATACAAAGTGTAAAACATGCAAATTTTGGTTATATCCGGTTAAAACCGGTTTAAAAGAAGAATTCTTGTAATTTGGTTAAAACAGCATATAAAGTGTAAAAACATGCGAATTGAGGTTAGAACCGGTTTGATCCTTGGGGAACTGATTTAATCCGGTTTAGTAGAAGAACTACTGTAATACGGTTAAAACAGCATATAAAGTGTGAGAACATGGAAATTGGTGTTACAACCGGCTTAAACCGCTTTAAAAGAAGAATTCCTGTAATACGGTCAAAACAGCATATAAAGTGTAAAATCATGCAAATTGAGGATAAACTGGTTTGACTTGGTTTAAAAAAGAATTCTTCTAATACTGTCAAAGCAGGATATAAAGTGTAAAACATGGAAATTGAGGTTAGTACCAGTTTGATCCGGTTGGAACCTGTTGAAACCGATTGAAAAGAAGAATTCTTGTAATTGAGATAAAACAGCATATAAAGTGTAAAAACATGTACATTGAGGTTAGAACCTGTTTAGTCCGGTTGGAACCGGTTTGATCCGGTTTAAAACAAGATTTCTTGTAATACGGTTAAAACAACAAATAAAGTGTAAAAACATGCGAATTGAGGTTAGAACCAGTTTGATCCAGTTTGTACAGGTTTCATCCGGTATAAAAGGGGTATTCTTGTAATACAGTCAAAACAGCATATAAAGTGTAAAAATATGCAATTTGAGGTTAGAACCTGTTCGATTCAGTGGGAACTGGTTAAAACCGGTTTCAAAGAAGAATTCTTGTAATACGGTCAAAACAGCATATAAAGTGTAAAAGCATTCGAATTGGTTCTAACCCGTTTGATCCGGTTGGAACTGGTTAAAACCGATTTAAAAGAAGAATTAGTGTAATACGGTTAAAACAGCATATAAAGTGTAAAAACATGCGAATTGAAGTTAAAATCGGTTTGATCCTTTGGGAACTGGTTTAATCCGGTTTAATAGAAGAACTACTGTAATACGGTTTAAACAGCATATAAAGTGTAAAATCATGCAAATTGAAGATAAAACTGGTTTGATTTGGTTTAAAAGAAGATTTCTTGTAATACTGTTAAAACAGCATATAAAGTGTAAAAACATGTACATTGAGGTTAGAACAGGTTTAACCCAGTTTAAAAGAAGATTTCTTGTAATACGGTTAAAACATCATATAAAGTGTAAAAACATGCGAATTGAGGTAAGAACCGGTCTGATCCGGTGGGAAAGGGTTAAAACCAGTTAAAAAGAAGAATTCTCGTAATACGGTCAAAACAGCATATAAAATGTCAAAACATGGAAATTTTTAATAGACCCGGTTTTATCTGGTTGGAACCAGATTAATCCAGTTAGAACCGGTTTAAAAGAAGAAATCCTGTCATACTGTTGTAAGAGCATATAAAGTGTAAACAAATGCAAATTGAGGTTAAAACCGGTTTGATCTGGTTTAAAAGAAGAATTCTTGTAATATGGTTAAAACAGCATGTAAAGTGTAGAAACATGCGAATTGAGGTTAGAAACGGTTTGATCCGTTTGGAACCTCTTAAAACCGGTTTAAAGAAGAATTCTTGTAATTTGGTTAAAACAGCATATAAAGTGTAAATACATGTACATTGAGGTTAGATCAGATTTAACCCGGTTGGAACTGCTTTGATCCGATTTAAAACAAGATTTCTTGTAATACAGTCAAAACAGCATATAAAGTGTAAAATATGCAATTTGAGGTTAGAACCTGTTCGATTCAGTGGGAACTGGTTAAAACCGGTTTAAAAGAAGATGTCTTGTAATACGGTTAAAACAGCATATAAAGAGTAAAAACATGCGAGTTGAGGTAAGAACCGGTCTGATCCGGTGGGAAAGGGTTAAAACCAGTTAAAAAGAAGAATTCTCGTAATACGGTCAAAACAGCATATAAAATGTCAAAACATGCAAATTTTTAATAGACCCGGTTTTATCTGGTTGGAACCAGATTAATCCAGTTAGAACCGGTTTAAAAGAAGAAATCCTGTCATACTGTTGTAAGAGCATATAAAGTGTAAACAAACGCAAATTGAGGTTAAAACCGGTTTGATCTGGTTTAAAAGAAGAATTCTTGTAATATGGTTAAAACAGCATGTAAAGTGTAGAAACATGCGAATTGAGGTTAGAAACGGTTTAATCCGGTTGGAACCTGTTAAAACCGGTTTAAAGAAGAATTCTTGTAATTTGGTTAAAACAGCATATAAAGTGTAAATACATGTACATTGAGGTTAGATCAGATTTAACCCGGTTGGAACTGCTTTGATCCGGTTTAAAACAAGATTTCTTGTAATACAGTCAAAAACAGCATATAAAGTGTAAAATATGCAATTTGAGGTTAGAACCTGTTCGATTCAGTGGGAACTGGTTAAAACCGGTTTAAAAGAAGATTTCTTGTAATACGGTTAAAACATCATATAAAGTGTAAAAACATGCGAATTGAGGTAAGAACCGGTCTGATCCGGTGGGAAAGGGTTAATACCAGTTAAAAAGAAGAATTCTCGTAATACGGTCAAAACAGCATATAAAAAATGTCAAAACATGCAAATTTTTAATAGACCCGATTTTATCTGGTTGGAACCAGATTAATCCAGTTAGAACCGGTTTTAAAGAAGAAATCCTGTCATACTGTTGTAAGAGCATATAAAGTGTAAACAAAAGCAAATTGAGGTTAAAACCGGTTTGATCTGGTTTTAAAGAAGAATTCTTTTAATATGGTTAAAACAGCATGTAAAGTGCAGAAACATGCGAATTGAGGTTAGAAACGGTTTGATCCGGTTGGAACCTGTTAAAACCGGTTTAAAGAAGAATTCTTGTAATTTGGTTAAAAACAGCATATAAAGTGTAAATACATGTACATTGAGGTTAGATCAGATTTAACCCGGTTGGAACTGCTTTGATCCGGTTTAAAACAAGATTTCTTGTAATACAGTCAAAACAGCATATAAAGTGTAAAAATATGCAATTGAGGTTAGAACCT
>NW_027467782.1:7973590-7999217 GCF_004210375.1 Tachypleus tridentatus | reverse complement strand
CTGTTTTAACCGTATTACAAGAATTCTTCTTTTAAACCGGTTTTAAACGGTTCCAACCGGATCAAACCGGTTCTAACCTCAATTTGCATGTTTTACACTTTATATGCTGTTTTGACCGTATTACAAGAATTCTTCTTTTAAAGCGGTTTTAACCGGTTTAATCTGGTTCCAACCGGATCAAACCTCAATTTCCATGTTTTTACACTTTATATGCTGTTTTAACTGTATTACAAGAATTCTTCTTTTAAACCTTTTAACCGGTTCAACCGAATCAAACCGGTTCTAACCTCAATTTGCATGTTTTTTACACTTTATATGCTGTTTTAACTTTTATTACAAGAATTCTTCTTTTTCTTTTAAACCGGTTCCAACCGGATCAAACAGGTTCTAACCTCAATTCGCATGTTTTTTTACACTTTATTATGCTGTTTTAACCGTATTACAAGAATTCTTCTTTTAAACCGGTTTTAACCGGTTCCAACCGATCAAACATGGTTACTAACCTCAATTTGCAAATGTTTTACACTTTTATATGCTGTTTTAACCGTATTACAAGAATTCTTCTTTTAAACCGGTTTTAACCGGTCCAACCGGATCACCGGATCAAACATGCTGTTCTAACCTCAATTTGCACCTCAATTCGCATTTTACACTTTATATGCTGTTTTGACCGTATTACAAAATTCTTCTTTTAAACCGGTTTTAACCGGTTCCAACCGGATCAAACCGGTTCTAACCTCAATTTGCATGTTTTACACTTTATATGCTGTTTTAACTGTATTACAAGAATTCTTCTTTTTAAACCGGTTCCCACTGGATCAAACCGGTTCTAACCTCAATTTGCATGTTTTACACTTTATTTGCTGTTTTGACCGTATTACAAGAATTCTTCTTTTAAACCGGTTTTAACTGGTTCCAACCGGATCAAACCGGTTCTAACCTCAATTTGCATGTTTTACACTTTATATGCTGTTTTAACCGTATTACAAGAATTCTTCTTTTAAACCGGTTTTAACCGGTTTCAAACGGATCAAACCGGTTCTAACCTCAATTTGCATGTTTTTTACACTTTATATGCTGTTTTGACCGTATTACAAGAATTCTTCTTTTAAACCGGTTCAAACCGGATTCCAACTGGATCAAACCGGATCAAACCTCAATTTGCATGTTTTACACTTTATATGCTGTTTTGACTGTATTACAAGAATTCTTCTTTTAAACCGGATCAAACCGGTTCTAACCTCAATTTGCATGTTTTACACTTTATATGCTGTTTTAACCGTATTACAAGAATTCTTCTTTTAAACCGGTTTTAACCGATTTCAACCGGATCAAACCAGTTCTAACCTCAATTTGCATGTTTTACACTTTATATGCTGTTTTAACCGTATTACAAATATTCTTCTTTTAAACCGCTTTTAACCAGTTCGAACCGGATCAAACCGGTAGTAGCCTCAATTTGCAAGTTTTTACATTTTACATGCTGTTTTTTACCGTATTACAAGAATCATCCTTTTAAACCGCATCAAACCGGTTCTAACCTCAATTCGCATGTTTTACACTTTATATGCTGTTTTAACCGAATTACAAGAATTCTTCTTTTAAACCGGTTTTAACCGGTTCCAACCAAATCAAACCGGTAATAACCTCAATTTCCATGTTTTTACACTTTATATGCTGGTTTGATTTTATTAAAAGAATTCTTCTTTTAAACCGGATTAAACTGGTTCCTACCTCAATTTGCATGTTTTTACACTTGATATGCTGTTTTGACTTTATTACAAGAATTCTTGTTTTAAACCGGTTTTAACCGGTTCCAAACGGAACAAACCGGTAATAACCTCAATTTGCATGTTTTTACACTTGATATGCTGTTTTCATTTTATTATAAGAATTCTTCTTTTAAACCAGTTTTAAACGGTCCCCAACGGATCAAACATGTTCTAACCTCAATTTGCATGTTTATGCACTTTATTTGCTGTTTTGACCGTATTACAAGAATTCTTCTTTTAAACCGGTTTTAACCGGTTCCAACCGGATTAAATCGATTTTAATATCAATTTGCATGTTTTTACACTTTATATCCTCTTTTGATTTTATTAAAAGAATTTTTCTTTTTAAACCGAATTAAACTGGTTCCTACCACAATTTGCATATTTATATTCTGTTTTGACCGTACTACAAGAAATCTTCTTTTAAACCGGTTTTAACCAGTTCCGACCTAATCAAACCGGTTCTAACCTCTATTCGCATGTTTTACACTTTATATGCTGTTTTCACTTTATTACAAGAATTCTTCTTTTAAACCGGTTTTCAACGGTTCCCACTGGATCAAACAGGTTCTAACCTCAATTCGCATGTTTTACACTTTATTTGCTGTTTTGACCGTATTACAAGAATCCTTCTTTTAAACCGGTTTTAATGGTTCCAACCGGATCAAACCGGTTCTAACCTCAATTTGCATGTTTTACACTTTATATGCTGTTTTAACCGTATTACAAGAATTCTTCTTTTAAACCGGTTTTAATCGGTTTTAACCGGATCAAACAGGTTCTAACCTCAATTTGCATGTTTTACACTTTATATGCTGTTTTGACCGTATTACAAGAATTCTTCTTTTAAAAAACCGGTTCAAACCGGATAACCTCAATTTGCATGTTTTACACTTTATATGCTGTTTTAACTGTATTACAAGAATCCTTCTTTTAAACCGGATCAAACAGGTTCTAACCTCAATTGCATTTTTTACACTTTATATGCTGTTTTAACGTATTACAAAAATTCTTCTTTTAAACCGGATCAAACCTCTAACCTCGCATGTTTTACACTTTATATGCTGTTTTGACTGTATTACAAGAAATCTTCTTTTAAACCGGATCAAACAGGTTCTAACCTCAATTCGCATGTTTTTTACACTTTATATGCTGTTTTAACGTATTACAAGAATTCTTCTTTAAACCTGGTTATTAACCGATTTCAACCGGATCAAACCGGTTCTAACCTCAATTTGCATGTTTTACACTTTATATGCTGTTTTAACCGTATTACAAAATTCTTCTTTTAAACCGGTTTTAACCAGTTCGAACCGGATCAAACCGGTAGTAACCTCAATTTGTAAAAGTTTTACATTTTATATGCTGTTTTTACCGTATTACAAGAATCATCGCATATTTTTTTTTTAAACCGCATCAAACCGGTTCTAACCTCAATTCGCATGTTTTACACTTTATATGCTGTTTTAACCGAATTACAAGAATTCTTCTTTTAAACCGGTTTTAACCGGTTCCAACCAAATCAAACCGGTAATAACCTCAATTTCCATGTTTTACACTTTATATGCTGTTTTGATTTTATTAAAAGAATTCTTCTTTTAAACCGGATTAAACTGGTTCCTACCTCAATTTGCATGTTTTACACTTGATATGCTGTTTTGACTTTATTACAAGAATTCTTCTTTTAAACTGGTTTTAACCGGTTCCAACCGGATCAAACCGGTTCTAACCTCAATTTGCATGTTTTACACTTTATATGCTGTTTTAATTTTATTACAAGAATTCTTCTTTTAAACCGGTTTTAACGGTCCCCACCGGATCAAACAGGTTCTAACCTCAATTTGCATGTTTTGCACTTTATTTGCTGTTTTGACCGTATTACAAGAATTCTTCTTTTAAACCGGTTTTAACCGGTTCCAACCGGATTAAATCGATTTTAATATCAATTTGCATGTTTTACACTTTATATCCTCTTTTGATTTTATTAAAAGAATTTTTCTTTTAAACCGAATTAAACTGGTTCCTACCACAATTTGCATATTTATATTCTGTTTTGACCGTATTACAAGAAATCTTCTTTTAAACCGGTTTTAACCAGTTCCGACCTAATCAAACCGGTTCTAACCTCTATTCGCGTGTTTTTACACTTTATATGCTGTTTTGACTTTATTACAAGAATTCTTCTTTTAAACCGGTTTTAACGGTTCCCACTGGATCAAACCGGTTCTAACCTCAATTTGCATGTTTTACACTTTATATGCTGTTTTGACCGTATTACAAGAATCCTTCTTTTAAACCGGTTTTAATGGTCCCAACCGGATCAAACCGGTTCTAACCTCAATTTGCATGTTTTACACTTTATATGCTGTTTTAACCGTATTACAAGAATTCTTCTTTTAAACCGGTTTTAATCAAACCGGATCAAACCGGTTCTAACCTCAATTTGCATGTTTTACACTTTATATGCTGTTTTAACCGTATTACAAGAATTCTTCTCAAACTTTTAAACCGGATCCAAACCGGTTCTAACCTCAATTTGCATGTTTTACACTTTATATGCTGTTTTAACCGTATTACAAGAATTCTTCTTTTAAACCGGTTTTAACCGGTTCCAACCGGATCAAACCGGTTCTAACCTCAATTTGCATGTTTTTTACACTTTATATGCTGTTTTTTTTTTACATGCTGTTTTATGCTGTTTTAACTGTATTACAAGAATCCTTCTTTTAAACCGGATCAAACCGGTTCTAACCTCAATTCGCATATTTTTACACTTTATATGCTGTTTTAACCGTATTACAAGAATTCTTCTTTTAATTACAAGAATTCTTCTTTTAAACCGGTTTCCACCAGATCAAACAGGTTCTAACCTCAATTTGCATGTTTTACACTTTATATGCTGTTTTGACCGTATTACAAGAATTCTTCTTTTAAACCGGATCAAACTGGTTCTAACCTCAATTCGCATGTTTTTACACTTTATATGCTGTTTTAACCGTATTACAAGAATTCTTCTTTTAAACCGGTTTTAACCGGTTCCAACAGGATCAAACCGGTTCTAACCTCAATTTGCATGTTTTTACACTTTATATGCTGTTTTGACCGTATTACAAGAATTCTTCTTTTAAACCGGTTTTAACCGGTTTAAACTGGATCAAACCGGTTCTAACCTCAATTTGCATGTTTTACACTTTATATGCTGTTTTGACTATATTACAAGAATCCTTCTTTTAAACCGGATCAAACCAATTTCAACCGGATCAAACCGGTTCTAACCTCAATTTGAATATTTTTACACTTTATATTTTGTTTCAACGTATTACTTTTAAAGAATCAAACCTCTTTTAAACTTTATATGCGGTATTAATTCTTCTTTAAAACCGGTTCCAACCAAGATCAAACCGGTTCTAACCTCAATTTGCATGTTTTTTATGCACTTTATATGCTGTTTTGCATTTATATTGCTGTTTTATTACAAGAATTCTTCTTTTAAACCGGTTTTAACCGGTTCCAACCGGATCAAACCGGTTCTAACCTCAATTTGCATGTTTTACACTTTATATTTATATGCTGTTTTAACCGTATTACAAGAATTCTTCTTTTAAACCGGTTTTAACCAGTTCCAACCGGATCAAACCGGTTCTAACCTCAATTTGCATGTTTTACACTTTATATGCTGTTTTAACCGTATTACAAGAATATTCTTCTTTTAAACCGGATCAAACCGGTTCTAACCTCAATTCGCATGTTTTACACTTTATATGCTGTTTTAACCGTATTACAAGAATTCTTCTTTTAAACCGGTTTTAACCGGTTCCAACCAAATCAAACCGGTAATAACCTCAATTTGCATGTTTTACACTTTATATGCTGTTTTGATTTTATTAAAAGAATTCTTCTTTAAACCGGATTAAACTGGTTCTAACCTCAATTTGCATGTTTTACACTTTATATGCTGTTTTGACTTTATTACAAGAATTCTTCTTTTAAACCGGTTTTAACCGGTTCCAACCGGAACAAACCGGTAATAACCTCAATTTGCATGTTTTACACTTTATATGCTGTTTTCACTTTATTATAAGAATTCTTCTTTTAAACCAGTTTTAAACGGTCCCCAACGGATCAAACATGTTCTAACCTCAATTTGCATGTTTTGCACTTTATTTGCTGTTTTGACCGTATTACAAGAATTCTTCTTTTAAACCGGTTTTAACCGGTTCCAACCGGATTAAATCGATTTTACTAACCTCAATTTGCATGTTTTACACTTTATATGCTGTTTTGATTTTATTAAAAGAATTTTTCTTTTAAACCGAATTAAACTGGTTCCTACCTCAATTTGCATGTTTTTATATTCTGTTTTGACCGTATTACAAGAAATCTTTCGGTTTTAAACCGGTTTTAACCAGTTCCGTATTAAAAGAACCTAATCAAACCGGTTCTAACCTCAATTCGCATGTTTTACACTTTATATGCTGTTTTCACTTTATTACAAGAATTCTTCTTTTAAACCAGTTTTAAACGGTTCCCACTGGATCAAACAGGTTCTAACCTCAATACGCATGTTTTACACTTTATTTGCTGTTTTGACCGTATTACAAGAATCCTTCTTTTAAACTGGTTTTAATGGTTACAACCGGATCAAACCGGTACTAACCTCAATTTGCAAGTTTTACACTTTATATGCTGTTTTAACCGTATTACAAGAATTCTTCTTTTAAACCGGTTTTAACCGGTTTCCAACCGGATCAAACAGGTTCTAACCTCAATTTGCATGTTTTACACTTTATATGCTGTTTTGACCGTATTACAAGAATTCTTCTTCTAAAGCGGTTCAAACCGGATTAATCTGGTTCCAACAGGATCAAACCTCAATTTCCATGTTTTACACTTTATATGCTGTTTTAACTGTATTACAAGAACCTTCTTTTAAACCGATCAATCAAACCTCAATTCGCATGTTTTACACTTTATATGCTGTTTTAACCGTATTACAAGAATTCTTCTTTTAAACCGGTTTTAACCGGTTCCAACCGGATCAAACCGGTAATAACCTCAATTTGCATGTTTTACACTTTATATGCTGTTTTGACTGTATTACAAGAATCCTTCTTTTAAACCGGATCAAACTGGTTCTAACCTCAATTTGCATGTTTTTTTATTCTGTTTTATGTTATTTTTCAATCTTTCTTTTAAACTGGTTTTAACCAGTTTAAACCGGATCAAACCGGTTCTAACCTCAATTTGCATGTTTTACACTTTATATGCTCTTTTGACTGTATTCTTCTTCTTTTAAACCGGTTTTAACCTGGTTCTAACCTCAATTCGCATGTTTTACACTTTATATGCTGTTTTGACAGTATTACAAGAATTCTTCTTTTAAACCGGTTTTAACCGGTTTCAAACGGATCAAACCGGTTCTAACCTCAATTTCAATGTTTTTACATTTTATATGCTGTTTTAACCGTATTACAAGAATTCTTCTTTTAAACCGGTTTTAACCGGTTCCATCGGATCAAACTGGTTCTAACCTCAATTTGCATGTTTTACACTTTATATGCTGTTTTAACCGTATTACAAGAATTCTTCTTTTAAACCGGTTTTAACCGGTTCAAACCTCAAATCGATTTTTTACAATTTATATGCTGTTTTAACTTTATTACTCTTTTGATTCTATTAAAAGGTTTTAACCGGTTCCAACCAAATTAAACTGGTTCCTAACCTCAATTTGCATGTTTTACACTTTATATGCTGTTTTGATTTTATTACAAGAATTCTTCTTTTAAACCGGTTTTAAAGTTCTGACCTAATCAAACCGGTTCTAACCTTATTCGCATGTGTTTTACACTTTATATGCTGTTTTGACAGTATTACAAGAATTCTTCTTTTAAACCGGTTTTAACCGGTTCCAACCGGAACAAACCGGTAATAACCTCAATTTGCATGTTTTACACTTTATATGCTGTTTTCACTTTATTATAAGAATTCTTCTTTTAAACCAGTTTTAAACGGTCCCCAACGGATCAAACATGTTCTAACCTCAATTTGCATGTTTTTGCACTTTATTTGCTGTTTTGACCGTATTACAAGAATTCTTCTTTTAAACCGGTTTTAACCGGTTCCAACCGGATCAAACCGGTTATAACCTCAATTTGCATGTTTTTACAATTTATATGCTGTTTTAACAGTATTACAAGAATCCTCCTTTTAAACCGCATTAAACCGGTTCTAACCTCAATTTGCATGTTTTACACTTATATGCTGTTTTAACCGTATTACAAGAATCCTTCTTTTATTGAGGATCAAACCTGTTTTAACCTCAGTTCGCATGTTTTACATTTATTATGCTGTTTTAACCTAAAAGAATCCTCCTTTCAAACCGCATCAAACCGGTTCTAACCTCAATTTGCATGTTTTTACACTTGATATGCTCTTTTGATTTTATTAAAAAATTCTTCTTTTAAACCGGTTTTAATCGGTTTCCACCAGATCAAACAGGTTCTAACCTCAATTTGCATGTTTTACACTTTATTTGCTGTTTTGACCGTATTACAAGAATTCTTCTTTTAAACTGGATCAAACTGGTTCTAACCTCAATTCGCATATTTTTTACACTTTATATGCTGTTTTAACAGTATTACAAGAATCCTTCTTTTAATAAGGATCAAACCGGTTCCAACAGGATCAAACTGGTTCTAACCTCAATTTGCATGTTTTTACACTTTATATGCTGTTTTGACCGTATTACAAGAATTCTTCTTCTAAAGCGGTTCAACCGGATTAATCTGGTTCCAACCGGATCAAACCTCAATTTCCATGTTTTTACACTTTATATGCTGTTTTAACTATATTACAAGAATCCTTCTTTTAAACCGGATCAAACCAATTTCATCGGATCAACCGGTTCTAACCTCAATTCGAATATTTTTACACTTTATATTTTGTTTCAACGTATTACAAGAATTCTTCTTTTAAACCGGATCAAACCGGTTCTAACCTCAATTCGCATGTTTTACACTTTATATGCTGTTTTAACCGTATTACAAGAATTCTTCTTATAAACCGGTTTTAACCGGTTCCAACCGGATTAAACAGGTTCTAACCTCAATTTGCATGTTTTTACACTATATATGCTGTTTTGACTGTATTACAAGAATCTTCTTTTAAACCCCATCAAACCGGTTCTAACCTCAATTCGCATGTTTTACACTTTATATGCTGTTTTGACCGTATTACAAGAATTCTTCTTTTAAACCGGTTTTAACCGGTTCCAACCGGATCAAACCGGTACTAACCTCAATTTGCATGTTTTTACACTTTATATGCTGTTTTAACCGTATTACAAGAATCCTCCTTTTAAACCCCATCAAACTGGTTCTAACCTCAATTTGCATGTTTTACACTTTATATGCTGTTTTAACCGTATTACAAGAATTCTTCTTTTAAACCGGTTTTAACCGGTTCCAACCAAATCAACCGGTTCTAACCTCAATTTCCATGTTTTACATTTTATATGCTGTTTTGATTTTATTACAAGAATTCTTCTTTTAAACCGGTTTTAACCGGTTTCAAACCGGTTTTAACCTCAATTTGCATGTTTTTACACTTTATATGCTGTTTTGATTTTATTACAAGAATTCTTCTTTTAAACCTGTTTTAAATTCCAACCAAATCAAATGGTTCTAACCTCAATTTGCATGTTTTTACACTTTATATGCTGTTTTCATTTTATTATAAGAATTCTTCTTTTAAACCAGTTTTAAACGGTTCCAACCGGATCAAACATGTTCTAACCTCAATTCGCATGTTTTACACTTTATATGCTGTTTTCACTTTATTACAAGAATTCTTCTTTTAAACCGGTTTTCAACGGTTCCCACTGGATCAAACAGGTTCTAACCTCAATTCGCATGTTTTACACTTTATATGCTGTTTTGACCGTATTACAAGAATTCTTCTTTTAAACCGGTTTTAACGGTTCCCACTGGATCAAACAGGTTCTAACCTCAATTTGCATGTTTTACACTTTATATGCTGTTTTGACCGTATTACAAGAATCCTTCTTTTAAACCGGTTTTAATCGGTTTCCACCGGATCAAACAGGTTCTAACCTCAATTTGCATGTTTTACACTTTATATGCTGTTTTGACCGTATTACAAGAATTCTTCTTCTAAAGCGGTTCAAACCGGATTAATCTGGTTCCAACCAGATCAAACCTCAATTTCCATGTTTTTACACTTTATATGCTGTTTTGACAGGATTACAAGAATTCTTCTTTCAAATCGGTTTTAACCGGTTCCAACCGGAACAAACCGGTAATAACCTCAATTTGCATGTTTTTACACTTTATATGCTGTTTTAACTGTATTACAAGAATCCTTCTTTTAAACCGGATCAAACAGGTTCTAACCTCAATTCGCATATTTTTACACTTTATATGTTGTTTCAACGTATTACAAGAATTCTTCTTTTAAACCGGATCAAACCTCAATTCGCGTGTTTTTACACTTTATACGCTCTTTCGACTGCATTAAAAGAAATCTTCTTTTAAACCGGTTTTAACCGGTTCTAACCTCAATTCGCATGTTTTTACACTTTATATGCTGTTTTAACCGAATTACAAGAATTCTTCTTTTAAACCGGTTTTAACCGGTTACAACCAAATCAAACCGGTAATAACCTCAATTTCCATGTTTTTACACTTTATATGCTGGATTGATTTTATTAAAAGAATTCTTCTTTTAAACCGGATTAAACTGGTTCCTACCTCAATTTGCATGTTTTTACACTTGATATGCTGTGTTGACTTTATTACAAGAATTCTTCTTTTAAACCGGTTTTAACCGGTTCCAACCGGATCTAACCGGTTCTAACCTCAATTTGCAAGTTTTTACATTTTATATGCTGTTTTAACCGTATTACAAGAATTCTTCTTTTAAACCGGTTTTAATCGGTTTCCACCGGATCAAACAGGTTCTAACCTCAATTTGCATGTTTTTGCACTTTATTTGCTGTTTTGACCGTATTACAAGAATTCTTCTTTTAAACCGGTTTTAACCGGATCCAACCGGATTAAATCGATTTTAATATCAATTTGCATGTTTTTACACTTTATATCCTCTTTTGATTTTATTAAAAGAATTTTTCTTTTTCAACCGAATTAAACTGGTTCCTACCACAATTTGCATATTTATATTCTGTTTTGACCGTATTACAAGAAATCTTCTTTTAAACCGGTTTTAACCAGTTCCGACCTAATCAAACCGGTTCTAACCTCAATTCGCATGTTTTACACTTTATTTGCTGTTTTGACAGTATTACAAGAATTCTTCTTTTAAACCGGTTTTAACCGGTTCCCGGAACAAACCGGTAATAACCTCAATTTGCATGTTTTACACTTTATATGCTGTTTTCACTTTATTACAAGATTTTTTCTTTTAAACCAGTTTTAAACGGTCCCCACCGGATCAAACATGTTCTAACCTCAATTTGCATGTTTTACACTTTATTTGCTGTTTTGACCGTATTACAATAATTCTTCTTTTAAACCGGTTTTAACCGGTTCCAACCGAATCAAACCGGTACTAACCTCAATTCGCATGTTTTTGCAATTTATTTGCTGTTTTAACAGTATTACAAGAATCCTCCTTTTAAACCGCATTAAACCGGTTCTAACCTCAATTTGCATGTTTTTACACTTGATATGCTCTTTTAACCGTATTACAAGAATCCTTCTTTTATTGAGGATCAAACCTGTTCTAACCTCAATTCGCATGTTTTACATTTATTATGCTGTTTTAACCGTATTAAAAGAATCCTCCTTTCAAACCGCATCAAACCGGTTCTAATCTCAAATCGCATGTTTTACACTTTATATGCTGTTTTAACCGAATTACAAAATTCTTCTTTTAAACCAGTTTTAATCGGTTTCCACCAGATCAAACAGGTTCTAACCTCAATTTGCATAGTTTTACACTTTATCTGCTGTTTTGACCGTATTACAAGAATTCTTCTTTTAAACCGGATCAAACTGGTTCTAACATCAATTCGCATATTTTTTACACTGTATATGCTGTTTTAACAGTATTACAAGAATCCTTCTTTTAATAAGGATCAAACCGGTTCCAACAGGATCAAACTGGTTCTAACCTCAATTTGCATGTTTTTACACTTTATATGCTGTTTTGACCGTATTACAAGAATTCTTCTTCTAAAGCGGTTCAACCGGATTAATCTGGTTCCAACCGGATCAAACCTCAATTTCCATGTTTTTACACTTTATATGCTGTTTTAACTATATTACAAGAATCCTCTTTTAAACCGGATCAAACCAATTTCATCCGGATCAACCATGTTTTTACACTTTATATGCTGTTTTAACGTATTAACCTCAATTCGAATACCGGTTCTAACCTCAATTCGCATGTTTTTTACATCCTTCTTTTTATATTTTGTTTCAACGTATTACAAGAATTCTTCTTTAAACCGGATCAAACCTCAATTCGCATGTTTTACACTTTATATGCTGTTTTAACCGTATTACAAGAATTCTTCTTTTAAACCGGTTTTAACTTTATATGGTTCCAACAAATAAAACCGGTAATAACCTCAATTTGCATGTTTTACACTTTATATGCTGTTTTGATTTTATTAAAAGAATTCTTCTTTTAAACCGGATTAAACTGGTTCCTACCTCAATTTGCATGTTTTACACTTATATGCTGTTTTGACCGTATTACAAAAATCTTCTTTTAAACTGGTTTTAACCGGTTCCAACCGGTTCCAACCGGTTCTAACATCAATCTATATAAACCGGTTCTTCTTTTAAACCGGTTTTAACCGGTTCCAACCGGATCAAACCGGTTCTAACCTCAATTTGCATGTTTTACACTTTATATGCTGTTTTAACCGTATTACAAGAATTCTTCTTTTAAACCGGTTTTAATCGGTTTCAACCGGATCAAACAGGTTCTAACCTCAATTTGCATGTTTTACACTTTATTTGCTGTTTTGACCGTATTACAAGAATTCTTCTTTTAAACCGGTTTTAACCGGTTCCAACCGGATCAAACCGGTACTAACCTCAATTTGCATGTTTTTACACTTTATATGCTGTTTTAATTTTATTAAAAGAATCCTCTTTTAAACCCAATCAAACTGGTTCTAACCTCAATTTGCATGTTTTTACTCTTTATATGCTGTTTTGACCGTATTACAAGAATTCTTCTTTTAAACCGGTTTTAACCGGTTCCAACCTAATCAAACCGGTTCTAACCTCAATTTGCATGTTTTTACACTTTATATGCTGTTTTGACAGTATTACAAGAATTCTTCTTTTAAACCGGTTTTAAACCGGATTAAACCGGTTCTAACCTCAATTTGCATGTTTTACACTTTATATGCTGTTTTAACCGTATTACAAGAATCCTTCTTTTATTGAGGATCAAACCTGTTCTAACATCAATTTGCATGTTTTTGCACTTTATTTGCTGTTTTGACCGTATTACAATAATTCTTCTTTTAAACCGGTTTTAAACGGTTCCAACCGAATCAAACCGGTACTAACCTCAATTTGCATGTTTTACACTTTATTTGCTGTTTTAACAGTATTACAAGAATCCTCCTTTTAAACCGCATTAAACCGGTTCTAACCTCAATTTGCATGTTTTTTTACACTTGATATGCGGTTTTAACCGTATTACAAGAATCCTTTTTTTATTGAGGATCAAACCTGTTCTAACCTCAATTTGCATGTTTTTACATTTATTATGCTGTTTTAACCGTATGAAAAGAATCCTCCTTTCAAACCGCATCAAACCGGTTCTAATCTCAAATCGCATGTTTTTACACTTTATATGCTGTTTTAACCGAATTACAAAAATTCTTCTTTTAAACCAGTTTTAATCGGTTTCCACCAGATCAAACAAGTTCTAACCTCAATTTGCATAGTTTTACACTTTCTCTGCTGTTTTGACCGTATTACAAGAATTCTTCTATTAAACCGGATCAAACTGGTTCTAACATCAATTCGCATATTTTTACACTGTATATGCTGTTTTAACAGTATTACAAGAATCCTTCTTTTAATAAGGATCAAACCGGTTCCAACAGGATCAAACTGGTTCTAACCTCAATTTGCATGTTTTTACACTTTATATGCTGTTTTGACCGTATTACAAGAATTCTTCTTCTAAAGCGGTTCAACCGGATTAATCTGGTTCCAACCGGATCAAACCTCAATTTCCATGTTTTTACACTTTATATGCTGTTTTAACTATATTACAAGAATCCCTCTTTTAAACCGGATCAAACCAATTTCATCCGGATCAACCGGTTCTAACCTCAATTCGAATATTTTTACACTTTATATTTTGTTTCAACGTATTACAACAATTCTTCTTTTAAACCGGATCAAACCTCAATTCGCATGTTTTTACACTTTATATGCTGTTTAACCGTATTACAAGAATTCTTCTTATAAACCGGTTTTAACCGGTTCCAACCAAATAAAACCGGTAATAACCTCAATTTGCATGCTTTTGCACTTTATATGCTGTTTTGATTTTATTAAAAGAATCCTTATTTTAAACCGGATTAAACTGGTTCCTACCTCAATTTGAATATTTATATTCTGTTTTGACCGTACTACAACAATCTTTCTTTTAAACTGGTTTTAACCAGTTCCAACGGGATCAAACCGGTTCTAACATCAATTTGCATGTTTTTACACTATATATGCTCTTTTGACTGTATTCTTCTTTTAAACCGGTTTTAACCGGTTCTAACCTCAATTCGCATGTTTTTACTCTTTCTTTGCTGTTTTGACAGTATTACAAGAATTCTTCTTTTCAACCGGTTTTAACCGGTTCCAACCGGATCTAACCGGTACTAACCTCAATTTGCAAATTTTTACATTTTATATGCTGTTTTAACCGTATTTCAAGAATCCTCCTTTTAAACCCCATCAAACAGGTTCTAACCTCAATTCGCATGTTTTTACTCTTTCTTTGCTGTTTTGACAGTATTACAAGAATTCTTCTTTCAAACCGGTTTTAACCGGTTCCAACCGGAACAAACCGGTAATAACATCAATTTGCATGTTTTTACACTTTGTATGCTGTTTTCACTTTATTATAAGATTTTTTCTTTTAAACCAGTTTTAAACGGTCCCCACCGGATCAAACATGTTCTAACCTCAATTTGCATGTTTTTGCACTTTATTTGCTGTTTTGACCGTATTACAATAATTCTTCTTTTAAACTGGTTTTAACCGGTTCCAACCGAATCAAACCGGTACTAACCTCAATTCGCACGCTTTTGCAATTTTTTTGCTGTTTTAACCGTATTACAAGAATCCTCCTTTTAAACCGCATTAAACCGGTTCTAACCTCAATTTGCATGTTTTTACACTTGATATGCTCATTTAACCGTATTACAAGAATCCTTCTTTTATTGAGGATCAAACCTGTTCTAACCTCAATTCGCTTGTTTTTACATTTATTATGCTGTTTTAACCGTATGAAAAGAATCCTCCTTTTAAACCCCATCAAACTGGTTCTAACTTCAATTTGCATGTTTTACACTTTATATGCTGTTTTAACCGAATTGTTTTAAACCAGTTTTAACCGGTTACAAATCAAAAATTCTTACTTTTAAACCAGTTTTAACCGGTTTCCACCAGATCAAACAAGTTCTAACCTCAATTTGCATGTTTTACACTTTATATGCTGTTTTGACCGTATTACAAGAATTCTTCGGTTTTAAACCGGATCAAACTGGTTCTAACCTCAATTCGCATATTTTTACACTTTATATGCTGTTTTAACAGTATTACAAGAATCCTTCTTTTAAAAGCATCAAACCGGTTCCAACAGGATCAAACTGGTTCTAACCTCAATTTGCATGTTTTACACTTTATATGCTGTTTTGACCGTATTACAAGAATTCTTCTTCTAAAGCGGTTCAACCGGATTAATCTGGTTCCAACAGGATCAAACCTCAATTTCCATGTTTTACACTTTATATGCTGTTTTAACTATATTACAAGAATTCCTCTTTAAACCGGATTTAACCGGTTCCAAAACCTCACCTCAATTCGCATGTTTTACACTTTATATGCTGTTTTAACCGTATTACAAGAATTCTTCTTTTAAACCGGTTTTAACGTATTACAAGAATTCTTCTTTAAAACCGGTAATAACCTCAATTTGCATGTTTTTACACTTTATATGCTGTTTTGATTTTATTAAAAGAATCCTTCTTTTAAACCGGATTAAACTGGTTCCTACCTCAATTTGAATATTTATATTCTGTTTTGACCGTATTACAAGAATTCTTCTTTTAAACTGGTTTTAACCAGTTCCAACGGGATCAAACCGGTTCTAACCTCAATTTGCATGTTTTACACTATATATGCTTTTTTGACTGTATTCTTCTTTTAAACCGGTTTTAACTGGTTCTAACCTCAATTCGCATGTTTTACTCTTTCTTTGCTGTTTTGACAGTATTACAAGAATTCTTCTTTTAAACCGGTTTTAACCGGTTCCAACCGGATCTAACCGGTACTAACCTCAATTTTCAAATTTTACATTTATATGCTGTTTTAACCGTATTACAAGAATCCTCCTTTTAAACCCCATCAAACTGGTTCTAACTTCAATTTGCATGTTTTTACACTTTAAATGCTGTTTTAACCGAATTACAAGAATTCTTCTTTTAAACCGGTTTTAACCGGATCCAACAGGATTAAATCGATTTTAATATCAATTTGCATGTTTTTTACACTTTATATCCTCTTTTGATTTTATTAAAAGAATTTTTCTTTTTCAACCGAATTAAACTGGTTCCTACCACAATTTGCATATTTATATTCTGTTTTGACCGTATTACAAGAAATCTTCTTTTAAACCGGTTTTAACCAGTTCCGACCTAATCAAACCGGTTCTAACCTCTATTCGCGTGTTTTTACTCTTTCTTTGCTGTTTTGACAGTATTACAAGAATTCTTCTTTCAAACCGGTTTTAACCGGTTCCAACCGGAACAAACCGGTAATAACATCAATTTGCATGTTTTTACACTTTGTATGCTGTTTTCACTTTATTATAAGATTTTTTCTTTTAAACCAGTTTTAAAAGGTCCCCACCGGATCAAACATGTTCTAACATCAATTTGCATGTTTTTGCACTTTATTTGCTGTTTTGACCGTATTACAATAATTCTTCTTTTAAACCGGTTTTAAACGGTTCCAACCGAATCAAACCGGTACTAACCTCAATTCGCATGTTTTTGCAATTTATTTGCTGTTTTAACAGTATTACAAGAATCCTCCTTTTAAACCGCATTAAACCGGTTCTAACCTCAATTTGCATGTTTTTTACACTTGATATGCTCTTTTAACCGTATTACAAGAATCCTTCTTTTATTGAGGATCAAACCTGTTCTAACCTCAATTCGCATGTTTTTACATTTATTATGCTGTTTTAACCGTATGAAAAGAATCCTCCTTTCAAACCGCATCAAACCGGTTCTAATCTCAAATCGCATGTTTTTACACTTTATATGCTGTTTTAACCGAATTACAAAAATTCTTCTTTTAAACCAGTTTTAATCGGTTTCCACCAGATCAAACAAGTTCTAACCTCAATTTGCATAGTTTTACACTTTCTCTGCTGTTTTGACCGTATTACAAGAATTCTTCTATTAAACCGGATCAAACTGGTTCTAACATCAATTCGAATATTTTTACACTGTATATGCTGTTTTAACAGTATTACAAGAATCCTTCTTTTAATAAGGATAAAACCGGTTCCAACAGGATCAAACTGGTTCTAACCTCAATTTGCATGTTTTTACACTTTATATGCTGTTTTGACCGTATTACAAGAATTCTTCTTCTAAAGCGGTTCAACCGGATTAATCTGGTTCCAACCGGATCAAACCTCAATTTCCATGTTTTTACACTTTATATGCTGTTTTAACTATATTACAAGAATCCTCTTTTAAACCGGATCAAACCAATTTCATCCGGATCAACCGGTTCTAACCTCAATTCGAATATTTTTACACTTTATATTTTGTTTCAACGTATTACAACAATTCTTCTTTTAAACCGGATCAAACCTCAATTCGCATTTTTTTACACTTTATATGCTGTTTTAACCGTATTACAAGAATTCTTCTTATAAACCGGTTTTAACCGGTTCCAACCAAATAAAACCGGTAATAACCTTAATTTGCATGCTTTTGCACTTTATATGCTGTTTTGATTTTATTAAAAGTATCCTTATTTTAAACCGGATTAAACTGGTTCCTACCTCAATTTGAATATTTATATTCTGTTTTGACCGTACAACAACAATCTTTCTTTTAAACTGGTTTTAACCAGTTCCAACGGGATCAAACCGGTTCTAACATCAATTTGCATGTTTTTACACTATATATGCTCTTTTGACTGTATTCTTCTTTTAAACCGGTTTTAACCGGTTCTAACCTCAATTCGCATGTTTTTACACTTTATATGCTGTTTTAACCGAATTACAAGAATTCTTCTTTTAAACCGGTTTTAACCGGATCCAACAGGATTAAATCGATTTTAATATCAATTTGCATGTTTTTACACTTTATATCCACTTTTGATTTTATTAAAAGAATTTTTCTTTTTCAACCCAATTAAACTGGTTCCTACCACAATTTGCATATTTATATTCTGTTTTGACCGTATTACAAGAAATCTTCTTTTAAACCGGTTTTAACCAGTTCCGACCTAATCAAACCGGTTCTAACCTCTATTCGCGTGTTTTTACTCTTTCTTTGCTGTTTTGACAGTATTACAAGAATTCTTCTTTCAAACCGGTTTTAACCGGTTCCAACCGGAACAAACCGGTAATAACCTCAATTTGCATGTTTTTACACTTTATATGCTGTTTTCACTTTATTATAAGATTTTTTCTTTTAAACCAGTTTTAAACGGTCCCCACCGGATCAAACATGTTCTAACATCAATTTGCATGTTTATGCACTTTACTTGCTGTTTTGACCGTATTACAAGAATTCTTCTTTTAAACCGGTTTTAACCGGATCCAACCGGATTAAATCGATTTTAATATCAATTTGCATGTTTTTACACTTTATATCCTCTTTTGATTTTATTAAAAGAATTTTTCTTTTTCAACCGAATTAAACTGGTTCCTACCACAATTTGCATATTTATATTCTGTTTTGACCGTATTACAAGAAATCTTCTTTTAAACCGGTTTTAACCAGTTCCGACCTAATCAAACAGGTTCTAACCTCAATTCGCATGTTTTTACTCTTTCTTTGCTGTTTTGACAGTATTACAAGAATTCTTCTTTCAAACCGGTTTTAACCGGTTCCAACTGGAACAAACCGGTAATAACCTCAATTTGCATGTTTTTACACTTTGTATGCTGTTTTCACTTTATTATAAGATTTTTTCTTTTAAACCAGTTTTAAACGGTCCCCACCGGATCAAACATGTTCTAACCTCAATTTGCATGTTTTTGCACTTTATTTGCTGTTTTGACCGTATTACAATAATTCTTCTTTTAAACCGGTTTTAACCGGTTCCAACCGAATCAAACCGGTACTAACCTCAATTCGCATGTTTTTGCAATTTATTTGCTGTTTTAACCGTATTACAAGAATCCTCCTTTTAAACCGCATTAAACCGGTACTAACCTCAATTTGCATGTTTTACACTTGATATGCTGTTTTAACCGTATTACAAGAATCCTTCCTTCTTTTATTGAGGATCAAACCTGTTCTAACCTCAATTCGCATGTTTTTACATTTATTATGCTGTTTTAACCGTATGAAAAGAATCCTCCTTTCAAACCGCATCAAACCGGTTCTAATCTCAAATCGCATGTTTTTACACTTTATATGCTGTTTTAACCGAATTACAAAAATTCTTCTTTTAAACCAGTTTTAATCGGTTTCCACCAGATCAAACAAGTTCTAACCTCAATTTGCATGTTTTACACTTTATATGCTGTTTTGACCGTATTACAAGAATTCTTCTTTTAAACCGGATGAAACCGGTACTAATATCAATTCGCATGTTTTTACACTGTATATGTTGTTTTAACCGTATTACAAGAATCCTTCTTTTAATAAGGATCAAACCGGTTCCAACAGGATCAAACTGGTTCTAACCTCAATTTGCATGTTTTTACACTTTATATGCTGTTTTGACCGTATTACAAGAATTCTTCTTCTAAAGCGGTTCAAACCGGATTAATCTGGTTCCAACCGGATCAAACCTCAATTTCCATGTTTTTACACTTTATATGCTGTTTTAACTGTATTACAAGAATCCTTCTTTTAAACCGGATCAAAGAGGTTCTAACCTCAATTCGCATGTTTTTACTCTTTCTTTGCTGTTTTGACAGTATTACAAGAATTCTTCTTTCAAATCGGTTTTAACCGGTTCCAACCGGAACAAACCGGTAATAACCTCAATTTGCATGTTTTTACACTTTATATGCTGTTTTAACTGTATTACAAGAATACTTCTTTTAAACCGGATCAAACAGGTTCTAACCTCAATTCGCATATTTTTACACTTTATATGTTGTTTCAACGTATTACAAGAATTCTTCTTTTAAACCGGATCAAACCTCAATTCGCATGTTTTTACACTTTATATGCTCTTTCGACTGCATTAAAAGAAATCTTCTTTTAAACCGGTTTTAACCGGTTCTAACCTCAATTCGCATGTTTTTACACTTTATATGCTGTTTTAACCGTATTACAAGAATTCTTCTTTTAAACCGGTTTTAACCGGTTTCAAATGGATCAAACCGGTTCTAACCTCATTTCGCATGTTTTTTACACTTTATATGCTGTTTTAACCGTATTACAAAATTCTTCTTTTAAACCGGTTTTAACCAGTTCGAACCGGATCAAACCGGTTCTAACCTCAATTTGCATGTTTTACATTTTATATGCTGTTTTACCGTATTACAAGAATATCCTTTTAAACCGCATCAAACCGGTTCTAACCTCATTTCGCATGTTTTACACTTTATATGCTGTTTTAACCGAATTACAAGAATTCTTCTTTTAAACCGGTTTTAACCGGTTCCAACCAAATCAAACCGGTAATAACCTCAATTTGCATGTTTTACACTTTATATGCTGTTTTGATTTTATTAAAAGAATTCTTCTTTTAAACCGGATTAAACTGGTTCTAACCTCAATTTGCATGTTTTACACTTTATATGCTGTTTTGACTTTATTACAAGAATTCTTCTTTTAAACCGGTTTTAACCGGTTCCAACCAAATCAAACCGGTAATAACCTCAATTTGCATGTTTTACACTTTATATGCTGTTTTCATTTTATTATAAGAATTCTTCTTTTAAACCAGTTTTAAACGGTTCCCAAAGGATCAAACATGTTCTAACCTCAATTTGCATGTTTTACACTTTATATGCTGTTTTGACCGTATTACAAGAATTCTTCTTTTAAACCGGTTTTAACCGGTTCCAACCGGATCAAACCGGTTCTAACCTCAATTTGCATGTTTTACACTTTATATGCTGTTTTAACTGTATTACAAGAATTCTTCTTTTAAACCGGTTCAAAAACCGGATCAAACAGGTTCTAACCTCAATTCGCATGTTTTTACACTTTATATGCTGTTTCAACGTATTACAAGAATTCTTCTTTTAAACCGGATCAAACCTCTAAATTCGCATGTTTTACACTTTATATGCTGTTTTCTTTACATCAAACCGGTTTTAACCTCAATTCTGCATGTTTTACACTTTATATGCTGTTTTAACTGTATTACAAGAATCTTCTTTTAAACCGGTTTAACGCACCGGATCAAACCTGTTCTAACCTCAATTCGCATGTTTTTACACTTTATATGCTGTTTTAACCGTATTACAAGAATTCTTCTTTTAAACCGGTTTTAACCGGTTACAACCAAATCAAACCGGTAATAACCTCAATTTCCATGTTTTTACACTTTATATGCTGGATTGATTTTATTAAAAGAATTCTTCTTTTAAACCGGATTAAACTGGTTCCTACCTCAATTTGCATGTTTTTACACTTGATATGCTGTGTTGACTTTATTACAAGAATTCTTCTTTTAAACCGGTTTTAACCGGTTCCAACCGGATCTAACCGGTTCTAACCTCAATTTGCAAGTTTTTACATTTTATATGCTGTTTTAACCGTATTACAAGAATTCTTCTTTTAAACCGGTTTTAATCGGTTTCCACCGGATCAAACAGGTTCTAACCTCAATTTGCATGTTTTTGCACTTTATTTGCTGTTTTGACCGTATTACAAGAATTCTTCTTTTAAACCGGTTTTAACCGGATCCAACCGGATTAAATCGATTTTAATATCAATTTGCATGTTTTTACACTTTATATCCTCTTTTGATTTTATTAAAAGAATTTTTCTTTTTCAACCCAATTAAACTGGTTCCTACCACAATTTGCATATTTATATTCTGTTTTGACCGTATTACAAGAAATCTTCTTTTAAACCGGTTTTAACCAGTTCAAACCTAATCAAACCGGTTCTAACCTTTATTTAAGAATGTGTTTTACTTTTATTTGCTGTTTTGACAGTATTACAAGAATTTATTCAAGAATTTTCTTTAAACCGGTTTTAAACGGTTCCAACCGAATCAAACCGGTAATAACCTCAATTTGCATGTTTTTACACTTTATATGCTGTTTTAACTTTATTACAAGAATTTTTCTTTTAAACCAGTTTTAAACGGTCCCAAACCGGATCAAACATGTTCTAACCTCAATTTGCATCAAACAGGTTCTAACCTCAATTTTTTTTGCACTTTATTTGCTGTTTTGACCGTATTACAATAATTCTTCTTTTAAACCGGTTTTAAACGGTTCCAACCGAATCAAACCGGTACTAACCTCAATTCGCATGTTTTTGCAATTTATTTGCTGTTTTAACAGTATTACAAGAATCCTCCTTTTAAACCGCATTAAACCGGTTCTAACCTCAATTTGCATGTTTTTACACTTGATATGCTCTTTTAACCGTATTACAAGAATCCTTCTTTTATTGAGGATCAAACCTGTTCTAACCTCAATTCGCATGTTTTTACATTTATTATGCTGTTTTAACCGTATGAAAAGAATCCTCCTTTCAAACCGCATCAAACCGGTTCTAATCTCAAATCGCATGTTTTTACACTTTATATGCTGTTTTAACCGAATTACAAAATTCTTCTTTTAAACCAGTTTTAATCGGTTTCCACCAGATCAAACAAGTTCTAACCTCAATTTGCATAGTTTTACACTTTCTCTGCTGTTTTGACCGTATTACAAGAATTCTTCTTTTAAACCGGATCAAACTGGTTCTAACATCAATTCGCATATTTTTACACTGTATATGCTGTTTTAACAGTATTACAAGAATCCTTCTTTTAATAAGGATCAAACCGGTTCCAACAGGATCAAACTGGTTCTAACCTCAATTTGCATGTTTTTACACTTTATATGCTGTTTTGACCGTATTACAAGAATTCTTCTTCTAAAGCGGTTCAACCGGATTAATCTGGTTCCAACCGGATCAAACCTCAATTTCCATGTTTTTACACTTTATATGCTGTTTTAACTATATTACAAGAATCCTCTTTTAAACCGGATCAAACCAATTTCATCCGGATCAACCGGTTCTAACCTCAATTCGAATATTTTTACACTTTATATTTTGTTTCAACGTATTACAACAATTCTTCTTTTAAACCGGATCAAACCTCAATTCGCATGTTTTTACACTTTATATGCTGTTTTAACCGTATTACAAGAATTCTTCTTATAAACCGGTTTTAACCGGTTCCAACCAAATAAAACCGGTAATAACCTCAATTTGCATGTTTTTGCACTTTATATGCTGTTTTGATTTTATTAAAAGAATCCTTATTTTAAACCGGATTAAACTGGTTCCTACCTCAATTTGAATATTTATATTCTGTTTTGACCGTACTACAACAATCTTTCTTTTAAACTGGTTTTAACCAGTTCCAACCGGATTAAACAGGTTCTAACCTCAATTTGCATGTTTTTACACTATATATGCTCTTTTGACTGTATTCTTCTTTTAAACCGGTTTTAACCGGTTCTAACCTCAATTCGCATGTTTTTACTCTTTCTTTGCTGTTTTGACAGTATTACAAGAATTCTTCTTTTCAACCGGTTTTAACCGGTTACAACCGGATCTAACCGGTACTAACCTCAATTTCCAAATTTTTACATTTCATATGCTGTTTTAACCGTATTACAAGAATCCTCCTTTTAAACCCCATCAAACTGGTTCTAACTTCAATTTGCATGTTTTTACACTTTAAATGCTGTTTTAACCGAATTACAAGAATTCTTCTTTTAAACCAGTTTTAACCGGTTCCAACCAAATCAAATAACATCAATTTCCATGTTTTTACACTTTATATGCTGTTTTGATTTTATTAAAAGAATTCTTCTTTTAAACCGGTTTTAACCGGTTCCAACGGAACAAACCGGTAATAACCTCAATTAGCATGTTTTTACACCCTTATATGCTGTTTTCATTTTATTATAAGAATTCTTCTTTTAAACCAGTTTTAAACGGTCCCCAACGGATCAAACATGTTCTAACCTCAATTCGCATGTTTTTACACTTTATATGCTGTTTTCACTTTATTACAAGAATTCTTCTTTTAAACCGGTTTTCAACGGTTCCCACTGGATCAAACAGGTTCTAACCTCAATTTGCATGTTTTACACTTTATTTGCTGTTTTGACCGTATTACAAGAATCCTTCTTTTAAACCGGTTTTAATCGGTTAAACCGGATCAAACAGGTTCTAACCTCAATTTGCATGTTTTACACTTTATATGCTGTTTTGACCGTATTACAAAATTCTTCTTTTAAACCGGTTCAAACCGGATTAATCTGGATCAAACCGGTTCTAACCTCAATTTGCATGTTTTTACACTTTATATGCTGTTTTAACCGTATTACAAGAATTCTTCTTTTAAACCGGTTTTAAACGGTTCAACCGGATCAAACTGGTTCTAACCTCAATTTGCATGTTTTTACACTTTATATGCTGTTTTAACCGTATTACAAGAATTCTTCTTTTAAACCGGTTTTAACCGGTTCCAAACAGGTTCTAACCTCAATTCGCATTTTTACACTTTATATGCATGTTTTACAGTTTACAAGAATTCTTCTTTTAAAAGGTTTTAACCTTTTAAACCGGATCAAACTGGTTCTAACCTCAATTTCGCATTTTTACACTTTATATGCTGTTTTGACCGTATTACAAGAATTCTTCTTTTAAACCGGTTTTAACGGTTCCAACTGGATCAAACCGGTTCTAACCTCAATTTGCATGCTTTTTTTACACTTTATATGCTGTTTTAACCGTATTACAAGAATCGAATTACAAAATTCTTCTTTTAAACCGGATCAAACCGGTTCTAACCTCAAACCTCATTTGCATGTTTTTACACTTTATATGCTGTTTTAACCGTATTACAAGAATTCTTCTTTTAAACCGGTTTTAACCGGTTCCAACCAAATCAAACCGGTACTAACCTCAATTTGCATGTTTTACATTTTTATATGCTGTTTTAACCGTATTAAAAGAATCCTCCTTTTAAACCGCATCAAACCGGTTCTAACCTCAATTTGCATGTTTTACACTTTATATGCTGTTTTAACCGTATTACAAGAATTCTTCTTTTAAACCGGTTTTAACCGGTTCCAACGGGATCAAACCGGTTCTAACCTCAATTTGCATGTTTTACACTTTATATGCTGTTTTGACTTTATTACAAGAATTCTTCTTTTAAACC
>NW_027467782.1:7901248-7973090 GCF_004210375.1 Tachypleus tridentatus | reverse complement strand
TAAAACCGGTTTAAAAGAAGATTTCTTTTAATGCAGTCGAAAGAGCATATAAAGTGTAAAAACATGCGAATTGAGGTTTGATCCGGTTTAAAAGAAGAATTCTTGTAATACGTTGAAACAACATATAAAGTGTAAAAATATGCGAATTGAGGTTAGAACCTGTTTGATCCGGTTTAAAGAAGGATTCTTGTAATACAGTTAAAACAGCATATAAAGTGTAAAACATGGAAATTGAGGTTTGATCCGGTTGGAACCAGATTAATCCGGTTTGAACCGCTTTAGAAGAGAAGAATTCTTGTAATACGGTCAAAACAGCATATAAAGTGTAAAACATGCAAATTGAGGTTAGAACCTGTTTGATCCGTTGAAACCGATTAAAACCGGTTTAAAAGAAGAATTCTTGTAATACGGTTAAAACAGCATATAAAGTGTAAAACATGCAAATTGAGGTTAGTACCGGTTAGATCCGGTTGTAACCATTAAAACCAGTTTAAAGAGGATTCTTGTAATACGGTCAAAACAGTAAATAAAGTGTAAAAACATGCGTATTGAGGTTAGAACCTGTTTGATCCAGTGGGAACCGTTGAAAACCGGTTTAAAAGAAGAATTCTTGTAATAAAGTGAAAACAGCATATAAAGTGTAAAAACACGCGAATAGAGGTTAGAACCGGTTTGATTAGGTCGGAACTGGTTAAAACCGGTTTAAAAGAAGATTTCTTGTAGTACGGTCAAAACAGAATATAAATATGCAAATTGTGGTAGGAACCAGTTTAATTCGGTTTAAAAAGAAAAATTCTTTTAATAAAATCAAAAGAGGATATAAAGTGTAAAAACATGCAAATTGATATTAAAATCGATTTAATCCGGTTGGAACCGGTTAAAACCGGTTTAAAAGAAGAATTCTTGTAATACGGTCAAAACAGCAAATAAAGTGTAAAACATGCAAATTGAGGTTAGAACATGTTTGATCCGTTGGGGACCGTTTAAAACTGGTTTAAAAGAAGAATTCTTATAATAAAATGAAAACAGCATATAAGGAGTAAAAACATGCAAATTGAAATTATTACCAGTTTGTTCCGGTTGGAACCGGTTAAAACCGTTTTAAAAGAAGAATTCTTGTAATAAAGTCAAAACAGCATATCAAGTGTAAAAACATGCAAATTGAGGTAGGAACCATTTTAATCCGGTTTAAAAGAAGAATTCTTTTAATAAAATCAAACGAGCATATAAAGTGTAAAAACATGGAAATTGAGGTTATTACCGGTTTGATTTGGTTGGAACCGGTTAAAACCGGTTTAAAAGAAGAATTCTTGTAATTCGGTTAAAACAGCATATAAAGTGTAAAAACATGCGAATTGAGGTTAGAACCGGTTAAAACCGGTTTAAAAGAAGATTTCTTTTAATGCAGTCGAAAGAGCATATAAAGTGTTAAAACATGCGAATTGAGGTTTGATCCGGTTTAAAAGAAGAATTCTTGTAATACGTTGAAACAACATATAAAGTGTAAAAATATGCGCATTGAGGTTAGAACCTGTTTGATCCGGTTTAAAAGAAGGATTCTTGTAATACAGTTAAAACAGCATATAAAGTGTAAAAACATGCAATTTAAGGTTTGATCCGGTTGGAACCAGATTAATCCGGTTTGAACCGCTTTAGAAGAAGAATTCTTGTAATACAGTCAAAACAGCATATAAAGTGTAAAAACATGCAAATTGAGGTTAGAACCATTTTGATCCGGTGGAAACCGATTAAAACCGGTTTAAAAGAAGAATTCTTGTAATACGGTTAAAACAGCATATAAAGTGTAAAAACTTGCAAATTGAGGTTAGTACCGGTTAGATCCGGTTGTAACCATTAAAACCGGTTTAAAAGAAGGATTCTTGTAATACGGTCAAAACAGCAAATAAAGTGTAAAAACATGCGTATTGAGGTTAGAACCTGTTTGATCCAGTGGGAACCGTTGAAAACCGGTTTAAAAGAAGAATTCTTGTAATAAAGTGAAAACAGCATATAAAGTGTAAAACACGCGAATAGAGGTTAGAATCGGTTTGATTAGTTCGGAACTGGTTAAAACCGGTTTAAAAGAAGATTTCTTGTAGTACGGTCAAAACAGAATATAAATATGCAAATTGTGGTAGGAACCAGTTTAATTCGGTTTAAAAAGAAAAATTCTTTTAATAAAATCAAAAGAGGATATAAAGTGTAAAAACATGCAAATTGATATTAAAATCGATTTAATCCGGTTGGAACCGGTTAAAACCGGTTTAAAAGAAGAATTCTTGTAATACGGTCAAAACAGCAAATAAAGTGCAAAACATGCAAATTGAGGTTAGAACATGTTTGATCCGTTGGGGACCGTTTAAAACTGGTTTAAAAGAAGAATTCTTATAATAAAATGAAAACAGCATATAAGGTGTAAAAACATGCAAATTGAGGTTATTACCGGTTTGTTCCGGTTGGAACCGTTTAAAACTGGTTTAAAACAAGAATTCTTGTAATAAAGTCAAAACAGCATATCAAGTGTAAAAACATGCAAATTGAGGTAGGAACCAGTTTAATCCGGTTTAAAAGAAGAATTCTTTTAATAAAATCAAACCAGCATATAAAGTGTAAAAACATGGAAATTGAGGTTATTACCGGTTTGATTTGGTTGGAACCGGTTAAAACCGGTTTAAAAAAGAATTCTTGTAATTCGGTTAAAACAGCATATAAAGTGTAAAAACATGCAAATTGAGGTTAGAACCGGTTTGATGCGGTTTAAAAGGATGATTCTTGTAATACGGTAAAAACAGCATGTAAAATGTAAAAACTTGCAAATTGAGGCTACTACCGGTTTGATCCGGTTCGAACTGGTTAAAAGCGGTTTAAAAGAAGAATATTTGTAATACGGTTAAAACAGCATATAAAGTGTAAAAACATGCGAAATGAGGATAGAACTGGTTTGATCCGGTTGAAATCGGTTAAAACCGGTTTAAAAGAAGAATTCTTGTAATTCGGTTAAAACAGCATATAAAGTGTAAAAACATGCGAATTGAGGTTAGAACCGGTTTGATGCGGTTTAAAAGGATGATTCTTGTAATACGGTAAAAACAGCATATAAAATGTAAAACATGCAAATTGAGGTTACTACCGGTTTGATCCGGTTGGAACTGGTTAAAACCGGTTTAAAGAAGAATTTTGTAATACGGTTAAAACAGCATATAAAGTGTAAAACATGCAAATGAGGTTAGAACTGGTTTGATCCATATAAAGTGTTGAAAGGTTAGAACCGGTTAAAACCGGTTTAAAAGAAGAATTCTTTTAATAAAATCAAAACAGCATATAAAGTGTAAAAACATGCAAATTGAGGTTTGATCCGGTTACCTGTTTGATTTGGTTGGAACCGGTTAAAACCGGTTTAAAAGAAGAATTCTTGTAATTCGGTTAAAACAGCATATAAAGTGTAAAACATGCGAATTGAGGTTAGAACCAGTTTGATCCGGTTTAAAAAAGAAGGATTCTTGTAATACGGTTAAAACAGCATATAAAGTGTAAAACATGCAAATTGAGGTTAGAACCGGTTTGATCCTTTTAAAGAAAAGAAGAATTCTTGTAATACGGTTAAAACAGCATATAAAGTGTAAAAACATGCAAATTGAGGTTAGAACCGGTTTAATGCGGTTTAAAAGAAGGATTCTTGTAATACGGTTAAAACAGCAAATAAAGTGTAAAACATGCAAATTGAGGTTAGAACATGTTTTGATCTGGTGGGAACCGGTTTAAAACTGGTTTAAAAGAAGAAATCTTATAATAAAGTCAAAACAACATATCAAGTGTAAAAACATGCAAATTGAAGTTAGAATCGTTTTCATGGGGTTTAAAAGGAGGATTCTTGTAATACGGTTAAAACAGCATATGAAGTGTAAAAACATGCAAATTGAGGTTAGATCTGGTTAGAACCAGGTTAATCCGGTTAAAACCGGTTTAAAAGAAGAATTTTTGTAATACCGGTTAAAACAGCATATAAAGTGTAAAACACATGCAAATTGAGGTTAGAACCAAATGTTTGATCCGGTTTAACCGAAAAACCGGAAAAAGAAGAATTCTTGTAATACGGTTAAAACAGCATATAAAGTGTAAAACATGCAAATTGAGGTTAGAACCGGTTTGATCCGGTTGAAACCATTAAAACCAGTTTAAAAGAAGAATTCTTGTAATACGGTCAAAACAGCAAATAAAGTGTAAAAACATGCGTATTGAGGTTAGAACCTGTTTGATCCAGTGGGAACCGTTGAAAACCGGTTTAAAAGAAGAATTCTTGTAATAAAGTGAAAACAGCATATAAAGTGTAAAACACGCGAATAGAGGTTAGAATCGGTTTGATTAGTTCGGAACTGGTTAAAACCGGTTTAAAAGAAGATTTCTTGTAGTACGGTCAAAACAGAATATAAATATGCAAATTGTGGTAGGAACCAGTTTAATTCGGTTTAAAAAGAAAAATTCTTTTAATAAAATCAAAAGAGGATATAAAGTGTAAAAACAAGCAAATTGATATTAAAATCGATTTAATCCGGTTGGAACCGGTTAAAACCGGTTTAAAAGAAGAATTCTTGTTATACGGTCAAAACAGCAAATAAAGTGCAAAAACATGCAAATTGAGGTTTGAACATGTTTGATCCGTTGGGGACCGTTTAAAACTGCTTTAAAAGAAGAATTCTTATAATAAAATGAAAACAGCATATAAGGTGTAAAAACATGCAAATTGAGGTTATTACCGGTTTGTTCCGGTTGGAACCGTTTAAAACTGTTTTAAAAGAAGAATTCTTGTAATAAAGTCAAAACAGCATATCAAGTGTAAAAACATGCAAATTGAGGTAGGAACCAGTTTAATCCGGTTTAAAAGAAGAATTCTTTTAATAAAATCAAACAGCATATAAAGTGTAAAACATGGAAATTGAGGTTATTACCGGTTTGATTTGGTTGGAACCGGTTAAAACCGGTTTAAAAGAAGAATTCTTGTAATTCGGTTAAAACAGCATATAAAGTGTAAAAACATGCGAATTGAGGTTAGAACCGGTTTGATGCGGTTTAAAAGGATGATTCTTGTAATACGGTAAATACAGCATGTAAAATGTAAAACTTGCAAATTGAGGTTACTACCGGTTTGATCCGGTTCGAACTGGTTAAAAGCGGTTTAAAAGAAGAATATTTGTAATACGGTTAAAACAGCATATAAAGTGTAAAACATGCGAAATGAGGATAGAACTGGTTTGATCCGGTTGAAATCGGTTAGATTCGGTAACCGGTTTAAAGAAGAATTCTTGTAATTCGGTTAAAACAGCATATAAAGTGTAAAACATGCGAATTGAGGTTAGAACCGGTTTGATGCGGTTTAAAAGGATGATTCTTGTAATACGGTAAAACAGCATATAAAATGTAAAACTTGCAAATTGAGGTTACTACCGGTTTGATCCGGTTCGAACTGGTTAAAAGCGGTTTAAAAGAAGAATTTTGTAATACGGTTAAAACAGCATATAAACTGTAAAAACATGCGAAATGAGGATAGAACTGGTTTGATCCGGTTGAAATCGGTTAGTACCGGTTTAAAAGAAGAATTCTTGTAATTCGGTTAAAACAGCATATAAAGTGTAAAAACATGCGAATTGAGGTTAGAACCGGTTAAAACCGGTTTAAAAGAAGATTTCTTTTAATGCAGTCAAAACAGCATATAAAGTGTAAAAACATGCGAATTGAGGTTTGATCCGGTTTAAAGAAGAATTCTTGTAATACGTTGAAACAACATATAAAGGGTAAAAATATGCGAATTGAGGTTAGAACCTGTTTGATCCGGTTTAAAAGAAGGATTCTTGTAATACAGTTAAAACAGCATATAAAGTGTAAAACATGGAAATTGAGGTTTGATCCGGTTGGAACCAGATTAATCCGGTTTGAACCGCTTTAGAAGAAGAATTCTTGTAATACGGTCAAAACAGCATATAAAGTGTAAAAACATGCAAATTGAGGTTAGAACCTGTTTGATCCGTTGGAAACCGATTAAAACCGGTTTAAAAGAAGAATTCTTGTAATACGGTTAAAACAGCATATAAAGTGTAAAAACTTGCAAATTGAGGTTAGTACCGGTTAGATCCGGTTGTAACCATTAAAACCAGTTTAAAAGAAGGATTCTTGTAATACGGTCAAAACAGCAAATAAAGTGTAAAAACATGCGTATTGAGGTTAGAACCTGTTTGATCCAGTGGGAACCGTTGAAAACCGGTTTAAAAGAAGAATTCTTGTAATAAAGTGAAAACAGCATATAAAGTGTAAAACATGCGAATAGAGGTTAGAACCGGTTTGATTAGGTCGGAACTGGTTAAAACCGGTTTAAAAGAAGATTTCTTGTAGTACGGTCAAAACAGAATATAAATATGCAAATTGTGGTAGGAACCAGTTTAATTCGGTTTAAAAAGAAAAATTCTTTTAATAAAATCAAAAGAGGATATAAAGTGTAAAAACATGCAAATTGATATTAAAATCGATTTAATCCGGTTGGAACCGGTTAAAACCGGTTTAAAAGAAGAATTCTTGTAATACGGTCAAAACAGCAAATAAAGTGCAAAAACATGCAAATTGAGGTTAGAACATGTTTGATCCGTTGGGGACCGTTTAAAACTGGTTTAAAAGAAGAATTCTTATAATAAAATGAAAACAGCATATAAGGAGTAAAAACATGCAAATTGAAATTATTACCAGTTTGTTCCGGTTGGAACCGGTTAAAACCGTTTTAAAAGAAGAATTCTTGTAATAAAGTCAAAACAGCATATCAAGTGTAAAAACATGCAAATTGAGGTAGGAACCATTTTAATCCGGTTTAAAAGAAGAATTCTTTTAATAAAATCAAACAGCATATAAAGTGTAAAACATGGAAATTGAGGTTATTACCGGTTTGATTTGGTTGGAACCGTTAAAACCGGTTTAAAAGAAGAATTCTTGTAATTCGGTTAAAACAGCATATAAAGTGTAAAACATGCGAATTGAGGTTAGAACCGGTTTGATCCGGTTTAAAAGAAGATTTCTTTTAATACAGAATAAAGTGTAAAACATGCTTGTAAGGTACGTTTAAAACAACATATAAAGTGTAAAAATATGCGCATTGAGGTTAGAACCTGTTTTATCCGGTTTAAAAGAAGGATTCTTGTAATACAGTTAAAACAGCATATAAAGTGTAAAACATGCAATTTAAGGTTTGATCCGGTTGGAACCAGATTAATCCGGTTTGAACCGCTTTAGAAGAAGAATTCTTGTAATACAGTCAAAACAGCATATAAAGTGTAAAAACATGCAAATTGAGGTTAGAACCATTTTGATCCGGTGGAAACCGATTAAAACCGGTTTAAAAGAAGAATTCTTGTAATACGGTTAAAACAGCATATAAAGTGTAAAAACTTGCAAATTGAGGTTAGTACCGGTTAGATCTGGTGTAACCATTAAAATTGGTTTAAAAGAAGGATTCTTGTAATACTGTCAAAACAGCAAATAAAGTGTAAAAACATGCGTATTGAGGTTAGAACCTGTTTCATCCAGTGGGAACCGTTGAAAACCGGTTTAAAAGAAGAATTCTTGTAATAAAGTGAAAACAGCATATAAAGTGTAAAAACACGCGAATAGAGGTTAGAATCGGTTTGATTAGTTCGGAACTGGTTAAAACCGGTTTAAAAGAAGATTTCTTGTAGTACGGTCAAAACAGAATATAAATATGCAAATTGTGGTAGGAACCAGTTTAATTCGGTTTAAAAAGAAAAATTCTTTTAATAAAATCAAAAGAGGATATAAAGTGTAAAAACAAGCAAATTGATATTAAAATCGATTTAATCCGGTTGGAACCGGTTAAAACCGGTTTAAAAGAAGAATTCTTGTTATACGGTCAAAACAGCAAATAAAGTGCAAAAACATGCAAATTGAGGTTTGAACATGTTTGATCCGTTGGGGACCGTTTAAAACTGCTTTAAAAGAAGAATTCTTATAATAAAATGAAAACAGCATATAAGGTGTAAAAACATGCAAATTGAGGTTATTACCGGTTTGTTCCGGTTGGAACCGTTTAAAACTGGTTTAAAACAAGAATTCTTGTAATAAAGTCAAAACAGCATATCAAGTGTAAAAACATGCAAATTGAGGTAGGAACCAGTTTAATCCGGTTTAAAAGAAGAATTCTTTTAATAAAATCAAACCAGCATATAAAGTGTAAAAACATGGAAATTGAGGTTATTACCGGTTTGATTTGGTTGGAACCGGTTAAAACCGGTTTAAAAAAAGAATTCTTGTAATTCGGTTAAAGCAGCATATAAAGTGTAAAAACATGCGAATTGAGGTTAGAACCGGTTTGATGCGGTTTAAAAGGATGATTCTTGTAATACGGTAAAACAGCATATAAAATGTAAAACTTGCAAATTGAGGTTACTACCGGTTTGATCCGGTTCGAACTGGTTAAAAGCGGTTTAAAAGAAGAATATTTGTAATACGGTTAAAACAGCATATAAAGTGTAAAACATGCGAAATGAGGTTAGAACTGGTTTGATCCGGTTGAAATCGGTTAAAACCGGTTTAAAAGAAGAATTCTTGTAATTCGGTTAAAACAGCATATAAAGTGTAAAACATGCGAATTGAGGTTAGAACCGGTTTGATGCGTTTAAAAGAAGAACTTGTAATACGGTTATAAACTTGCAAATTGAGGTTAAAACCGGTTTGATCCGGTTGGAACCGGTTTAAGAAAACCGGTTTAAAAGAAGAATTTTTGTAATACGGTTAAAACAGCATATAAAGTGTAAAAATGCATGCGAATTCCTGTTTGATCCGGTTGAAACCGGTTAAAACCGCTTGTAATATAAAACAGTATAAAGTGTAAAAACATGCGAATTGAGGTTAGAGGTTTGATCAGGTTGGAACCGGTTAAAACCGGTTTAAAAGAAGAATTCTTGTAATACGTTAAAACAGCATATAAAGTGTAAAAAACATGCGAATTGAGGTTTGAACCAGTTTGATTAAAACCGGTTTAAAAGAAGAATTCTTGTAATACGGTTAAAACAGCATATAAAGTGTAAAACATGCGAATTGAGGTTAGAACCGGTTTGATCCGGTTTAAAACCGAAAGAAGATTCTTGTAATACAGTTAAAACAGCATATAAAGTGTAAAAACATGCAAATTGAGGTTTGATCCGGTTGGAAAACCGGTTAAAACAGCATAGATTAATTTGATCTGGTTGGAACCGGTTTGAACTTGTAATAAAGTCAAAACATATAAAGTGTAAAAACATGCAAATTGAGGTTAGAACCGGTTTTGGTAATTACGGTTTAAAAGTAAAACATTATTGTAAAACAGCATATAAAGTGTAAAAAAACATGCAAATTGAGGTTAGAACCGGTTTGATTTGAACCGGTTAAAACCGGTTTAAAAGAAGAATTCTTGTAATACCAGCATATAAAGTGTAAAACATGCAAATTGAGGTTAGAATTCGTTTGATCCGGTTTAAAAGAAGAATTCTTGTAATACGGTTAAAACAGCATATAAAGTGTAAAACATGCAAATTGAGGTTAGAACCGGTTTGATCCGGTTGTAACCATTAAAACCGGTTTAAAAGAAGGATTCTTGTAATACGGTCAAAACAGCAAATAAAGTGTAAAACATGCGTATTGAGGTTAGAACCTGTTTGATCCAGTGGGAACCGTTGAAAACCGGTTTAAAAGAAGAATTCTTGTAATAAAGTGAAAACAGCATATAAAGTGTAAAAACATGCGAATTGAGGTTAGAACCGGTTTGATTAGGTTGAACTGGTTAAAACCGGTTTAAAAGAAGATTTCTTGTAATACGGTCAAAACAGAATATAAATATGCAAATTGTGGTAGGAACCAGTTTAATTCGGTTTAAAAGAAAAATTCTTTTAATAAAATCAAAAGAGCATATAAAGTGTAAAACATGCAAATTGAGGTTAAAATCGATTTGATCCGGTTGGAACCGGTTAAAACCGGTTTAAAGAAGAATTCTTGTAATACGGTCAAAACAGCATATAAAGTGTAAAAACATGCAAATTGAGGTTAGAACATGTTTGATCCGTTGGGGACCGTTTAAAACTGGTTTAAAAGAAGAATTCTTATAATAAAATGAAAACAGCATATAAAGTGTAAAAACATGCAAATTGAGGTTATTACCGGTTTGTTCCGGTTGGAACCGTTTAAAACTGGTTTAAAAGAAGAATTCTTATAATAAAGTCAAAACAGCATATCAAGTGTAAAAACATGCAAATTGAGGTAGGAACCAGTTTAATCCGGTTTAAAAGAAGAATTCTTTTAATAAAATCAAAACAGCATATAAAGTGTAAAACATGCAAATTGAGGTTATTACCGGTTTGATTTGGTTGGAACCGGTTAAAACCGGTTTAAAAGAAGAATTCTTGTAATTCGGTTAAAACAGCATATAAAGTGTAAAAACATGCGATTTGAGATTAGAACCAGTTTGATGCGGTTTGAAAGGAGGTTTCTTTTAATACGGTTAAAACAGCATATAAAATGTAAAACATGCAATTGAGGTTAGAACCGGTTTGATCCTCATTTAAAAGAAGGGTTTTTTGTAATACGGTTAAAACAGCATATAAAGTGTAAAACATGCAAATTGAGGTTAGATCCGGTTTAATGCGGTTTAAAAGGAGGATTCTTGTAATACGGTTAAAACAGCATATAAAGTGTAAAAACATGCAAATTGAGGTTAGTACCGGTTTGATTCGGTTGGAACCGGTTAAAGCGGTTTAAAAGAAGAATTCTTGTAATACGGTCAAAACAGCAAATAAAGTGCAAAAACATGCAAATTGAGGTTAGAACATGTTTGATCTGGTGGGAACCGTTTAAAACTGGTTTAAAAGAAGAATTCTTGTAATAAATTCAAAACAACATATCAAGTGTAAAAACATGCAAATTGAAGTTAGAATCGTTTTCATGGGGTTTAAAAGGAGGATTCTTGTAATACGGTTAAAACAGCATATGAAATGTAAAAATTTGCAAATTGAGGTTAGATCCGGTTCTAACCGGTTAAAACCGGTTTAAAAGAAGAATTTTTGTAATACTGTTAAAACAGCATATAAAGTGTAAAACATGCGAATTGAGGTTAGGACCTGTTTGATCCGGTTTAAAAGAAGGATTCTTGTAATACAGTTAAAACAGCATATAAAGTGTAAAAACATGCAAATTGAGGTTAGAACCTGTTTGATCCGGTGGAAACCGATTAAAACCGGTTTAAAAGAAGAATTCTTGTAATACGGTAAAAACAGCATATAAAGTGTAAAAACTTGCAAATTGAGGTTAGTACCGGTTAGATCCGGTTGTAACCATTAAAACCGGTTTAAAAGAAGGATTCTTGTAATACGGTCAAAACAGCAAATAAAGTGTAAAAACATGCGTATTGAGGTTAGAACCTGTTTGATCCAGTGGGAACCGTTGAAAACCGGTTTAAAAGAAGAATTCTTGTAATAAAGTGAAAACAGCATATAAAGTGTAAAACATGCGAATTGAGGTTAGAACCGGTTTGATTAGGTCGGAACTGGTTAAAACCGGTTTAAAAGAAGATTTCTTGTAGTACGGTGAAAACAGAATATAAATATGCAAATTGTGGTAGGAACCAGTTTAATTCGGTTTAAAAAGAAAAATTCTTTTAATAAATTCAAAAGAGGATATAAAGTGTAAAAACATGCAAATTGATATTAAAATCGATTTAATCCGGTTGGAACCGGTTAAAACCGGTTTAAAAGAAGAATTCTTGTAATACGGTCAAAACAGCAAATAAAGTGTAAAAACATGCAAATTGAGGTTAGAACATGTTTGATCCGTTGGGGACCGTTTAAAACTGGTTTAAAAGAAGAATTCTTATAATAAAATGAAAACAGCATATAAGGTGTAAAAACATGCAAATTGAGGTTATTACCGGTTTGTTCCGGTTGGAACCGGTTAAAACCGGTTTAAAAGAAGAATTCTTGTAATAAAGTCAAAACAGCATATAAAGTGTAAAACATGCAAATTGAGGTAGGAACCAGTTTAATCCGGTTTAAAAGAAGAATTCTTTTAATAAAATCAAACAGCATATAAAGTGTAAAACATGCAAATTGAGGTTATTACCGGTTTGATTTGGTTGGAACCGGTTAAAACCGGTTTAAAAGAAGAATTCTTGTAATTCGGTTAAAACAGCATATAAAGTGTAAAAACATGCGAATTGAGGTTAGAACCGGTTTGATGCGGTTTAAAAGGATGATTCTTGTAATACGGTAAAAACAGCATGTAAAATGTAAAAACTTGCAAATTGAGGTTACTACCGGTTTGATCCGGTTGGAACTGGTTAAAACCGGTTTAAAAGAAGAATTTTGTAATACGGTTAAAACAGCATATAAAGTGTAAAAAATGCATGCGAATGAGGTTTAGAACTGGTTTGATCCGGTTGAAATCGGTTAGTACCGGTTTGATTCGGTTGGAACCGGTTTAAAAGAAGAATTCTTGTAATTCGGTTAAAACAGCATATAAAGTGTAAAAACATGCGAATTGAGGTTAGAACCGGTTAAAACCGGTTTAAAAGAAGAATTCTTGTAATACAGTCAAAACAGCATATAAAGTGTAAAAACATGCGAATTGAGGTTTGATCCGGTTTAAAAGAAGGATTCTTGTGATATAGTTAAAACAGCATATAAAGTGTAAAAATATGCGTATTGAGGTTAGAACTGGTTTGATTCTGTTGGAACCGGTTTCATCCTCATTTAAATAAAGATTCTTGTAATACGGTTAAAACAGCATATCAAGTGTAAAAACATGCAAATTGAGGTTAGAACCGGTTTGATACGGTTTAAAAGGAGGATTCTTGTAATACGTTTAAAATAGCAAATAAAGTGCAAAAAGATGCGAATTGAGGTTAGAACCTGTTTGATCCGGTGGAAACCGATTAAAACAGGTTTAAAAGAAGAATTTGTGTAATAAAATCAAAACAACATATAAAGTGTAGGAAACATGCGAATTGAGGTTAGAATCGGTTTGATCAGGTTGGAACTAGTTAAAATCGGTTTAAAAGAAGATTTCTTTTAGTACGGTCAAAACAGAATATAAATATGCAAATTGTGGTAGGAACCAGTTTAATCCGGTTTAAAAGAAAAATTCTTTTAATAAAATCAATACAGCAAATAAAGTGTAAAAACATGCAAATTGAGGTTATTACCGGTTTGATTTGGTTGGAACCGGTTAAAACCGGTTTAAAAGAAGAATTCTTGTAATACGGTCAAAACAGCATATAAAGTGTAAAAACATGCGAATTGAGGTTTGATCCGGTTTAAAAGAAGAATTCTTGTAATACGTTGAAACAACATATAAAGTGTAAAAACATGCGAATTGAGGTTAGAACCGGTTTGATGTGGTTTAAAAGGAGGATTCTTTTAATACGGTTAAAACAGCATATAAAATGTAAAAATTTGCAAATTGAGGTTAGTACCGGTTTGATCCGGTTGGAACCGGTTAAAACCGGTTTAAAAGAAAAATTCTTGTAATACTGTCAAAACAGCAAAGAAAGAGTAAAAACATGCGAATTGAGGTTAGGACCTGTTTGATCCGGTTTAAAAGAAGGATTCTTGTAATACAGTTAAAACAGCATATAAAGTGTAAAATATGCAAATTGAGGTTAGAACCTGTTTGATTCGGTGGAAACCGATTAAAACCGGTTTAAAAGAAGAATTCTTGTAATAAAGTCAAAACAACATATAAAATGTAGAAACATGCGAATTGAGGTTAGAACCGGTTTAATCAGGTTGGAACTGGTTAAAACCGGTTTAAAAGAAGTATTCTTGTAATAAAGTGAAAACAGCATATAAAGTGTAAAAACATGCAAATTGAGGTTAGAACCGGTTTGATTCGGTTGGAACCGGTTAAATCCAGTTTAAAAGAAGAATCCTTGTAATACGGTTAAAACAGAATATAAATATGCAAATTGTGGTAGGAACCAGTTTAATCCGGTTTAAAAGAAAAATTCTTTTAATAAAATCAAAACAGCAAATAAAGTGTAAAAACATGCAAATTGAGGTTATTACCGGTTTGATTTGGTTGGAATTGGTTAAAACCAGTTTAAAAGAAGAATTCTTGTAATTCGGTTAAAACAGCATATAAAGTGTAAGAACAGGCGAATTGAGGATAGAACCGGTTCGATCCAGTTTAAATCGGTTAGTACTGGTTTGATTCGGTTGGAACCGGTTTAAAAGAAGAATTCTTGTAATTCGGTTAAAACAGCATATAAAGTGTAAAAACATGGGAATTGAGGTAAGAACCGGTTAAAACCGGTTTAAAAGAAGAATTTTTGTAATACGGTTAAAACAGCATATAAAGTGTAAAAACATGCGAATTGAGGTTAGTACTGGTTAGATCCGGTTGTAACCTGTTAAAATCGGTTTAAAAGAAGAATTCTTGTAATAAAGTGAAAACAGCATATAAAGTGTAAAAACATGCAAATTGAGGTTAAAATCGGTTTGATCCGGTTGGAATTGGTTAAAACCGGTTTAAAAGAAGAGTTCTTGTAATACTGTCAAAACAACATATAAAGTGTAAAAACATGCGAATTGAGGTTAGAACCGGTTTGATTAGGTTGGAACCGACTAAAACCGGTTTAAAAGAAGGATTCTTGTAGTACGGTCAAAACAGAATATAAATATGCAAATTTAGGTAGGAACCAGTTTAATCCGGTTTAAAAGAAGAATTCTTTTAATAAAATCAAACCAGCATATAAAGTGTAAAAACATGCAAATTGAGGTTATTACCGGTTTGATTTGGTTGGAACCGGTTAAAACCGGTTTAAAAGAAGAATTCTTGTAATACGGTCAAAACAGCATATAAAGTGTAAAAACATGCGAATTGAGGTTTGATCCGGTTTAAAAGAAGAATTCTTGTAATACGTTGAAACAACATATAAAGTGTAAAAACATGCGAATTGAGGTTAGAACCGGTTTGATGTGGTTTAAAAGGAGGATTCTTTTAATACGGTTAAAACAGCATATAAAATGTAAAAATTTGCAAATTGAGGTTAGTACCGGTTTGATCCGGTTGGAACCGGTTAAAACCGGTTTAAAAGAAAAATTCTTGTAATACTGTCAAAACAGCAAAGAAAGAGTAAAAACATGCGAATTGAGGTTAGAACCTCTTTGATCCCGTTGGAACCGGTTAAAACCGGTTTAAAAGAAGAATACATTCAAAACAGCATATATAGTGTAAAAACATGCAAATCGATGTTAGAACCGGTTTGATCCTCTTGGAACCAGTTTGATCCTCATTAAAAGAAGGATTTTTGTAATACTGTTATAACAGCATATACAGTGTAAAAACATGCGAATTGATATTAGAACCGATTAAAACCGGTTTAAAGGAAGATTTCTTCTAATGCGGTCAAAACAGAATATAAATATCCAAATTGAGGTAGGAACCAGATTAATCCGGTTTAAAAGAAGAATTCTTGTAATATGGTCAAAACAGCATATAAAGTGTAAAAACATGCAAATTGAGGTTATTACCGGTTTGATTCGGTTGGAACTGGTTAAAACCGGTTCAAAAGAAGAATTCTTGTAGTTCAGTGAAAACAGAATATAAATTTGCAAATTGAGGTAGGAACCAGTTTAATCCGGTTTAAAAGAAGAATTCTCGTAATAATGTGAAAACAGCATATCAAATGTAAAAATATGGAAATTGAGGTGAGAACCGGTTTGATGTGGTTTAAAAGGAGGATTCTTTTAATACGGTTAAAACAGCATATAAAATGTAAGAATTTACAAATTGAGGTTAGTACCGGTTTGATCCGGTTGGAACCGGTTAAAACCGGTTTAAAAGAAAAATTCTTGTAATACTGTCAAAACAGCATATATAGTGTAAAAACATGCAAATTGATGTTAGAACCGGTTTGATCCTGTTGGAACCAGTTTGATCCTCATTAAAAGAAGGATTTTTGTAATACTGTTACAACAGCATATACAGTGTAAAAACATGCGAATTGATGTTAGAACCGATTAAAACCGGTTTAAAAGAAGATTTCTTCTAATGCGGTCAAAAGAGCATATAAAGTGTAAAAACATGCGAATTGAGGTTAGAACCGGTTTGATTAGGTTGGAACCGATTAAAACCGGTTTAAAAGTAGATTCTTGTAATACGGTCAAAACAGCATATAAAGTGTAAAAAACATGCGAATTGAGGTTAGAACCTGTTTGATCCGGTGGGAACCATTGAAAACCGGTTTAAAAGAAGAATTCTTGTAATAAAGTGAAAACAGCATATAAAGTGTAAAAACATGCGAATTGAGGTTAGAACCGGTTTGATTAGGTTGGAACCGATTAAAACTGGTTTAAAAGTAGATTCTTGTAATACGGTCAAAACAGCATATAAAGTGTAAAAAACATGCGAATTGAGGTTAGAACCGGTTTGATCCTGTTGGAACCGGTTTGATCCTCATTAAAAGAAGGATTCTTGTAATACGGTTAAAACAGCATATAAAGTGTAAAAACTTGGTAATTGAGGTTATTACCGGTTTGATCAGGTTGGAACCAGTTAAAACCGGTTTAAAAGAAGATTTCTTGGAGTACGGTCAAAACAGAATATAAATATGCAAATTGAGGTAGGAAACAGATTAGCCCGGTTGAAAAGAAGATTTCTTTTAATAAAATCAAAAGAGCATATAAAGTGTAAAAACATGGAAATTGAGGTTAAAATCGGTTTGATCCGGTTGGAAACGGTTAAAACCGGTTTAAAAGAAGAATTCTTGTAATAAAATCAAAACAGCATATAAAGTGTAAAACATGCAAATTGAGGTTAGTACCGGTTTGATCCAGTTGTAACCGGTTAAAACTGGTTTAAAAGAAGAATTCTTGTAATACCGTCAAAACAGCATATAAAGTGTAAAACATGCAAATTGAGGTTAGAACCTGTTTGATCCGGTTGGAACCGGTTTAAAACTTGTTTAAAAGAAGAATTCTTGTAATTCAGTGAAAAAACCGGTTTACAGAATATAAATTTATAAATTGAGGTAGGAACCAGTTTAATCCGGTTTAAAAGAAGAATTCTTTTAATAAAATCAAAACAGCATATAAAGTGTAAAACATGCAAATTGAGGTTATTACCGGTTTGATTCGGTTGGAACTGGTTAAAACCGGTTCAAAAGAAGAATTCTTGTAGTTCAGTGAAAACAGAATATAAATTTGCAAATTGAGGTAGGAACCAGTTTAATCCGGTTTAAAAGAAGAATTCTTGTGATAAAGTCAAAACAGCATATCAAGTGTAAAAATATGCAAATTGAGGTTAGAACCGAATTGATGTGGTTTTAAAGGAGGATTCTTTTAATACGGTTAAAACAGCATATAAAATGTAAAAATTTGTAAATTGAGGTTAGTACCGGTTTGATCCGGTTGGAAAAGGTTAAAACCGGTTTAAAAGAAAAATTCTTGTGATACTGTCAAAACAGCAAAGAAAGAGTAAAAACATGCGAATTGAGGTTAGAACCTTTTTGATCCCGTTGGAACCGGTTAAAACCGGTTTAAAACAAGAATACAGTCAAAACAGCATATATAGTGTAAAAACATGCAAATTGATGTTAGAACCGGTTTGATCCTGTTGGAACCAGTTTGATCCTCATTAAAACCGGTTTAAAAGAAGAATTCTTTTAATAAAATCAAAAGAGTATATCAAGTGTAAAAATATGCAAATTGAGATTAGAACCGGTTTGATGCAGTTTAAAAGGAGGATTCTTGTAATACGGTTATTACAGCATATAAAATGTAAAAACTTGCAAATTGAGGTTACTACCGGATTGATCCAGGTAAATGCGGTTTAAAAGAAGAATTCTTGTAATTCGGTTAAAACAGCATATAAAGTGTAAAAACATGCAAATTTAGGTTAGAACCGGTTTGATGCGGTTTAAAAGGAGGATTCTTGTAATACTGTTATAACAGCATATAAAATGTAAAACCTTGCAAATTGAGGTTACTACCGGATTGATCCAGTTAAATGCGGTTTAAAAGAAGAATTCTTGTAATTCGGTTAAAACAGCATATAAAGTGTAAAAACATGCGAATTGAGGTTAGAAGCGGTTTAAAAGAAGATTTTTTCTAATGCAGTCAAAAGAGCATATAAAGTGTAAAAACATGCGAATTGAGGTTAGAACCGGTTTGATGCGGTTTAAAAGGAGGATTCTTGTAATACGGTAAAAACAGCATATAAAATGTAAAAACTAGCAAATTGAGGTTACTACCGGTTTGATCTGCTTAAACGCGGTTTAAAAGAAGAATTCTTGTAATATGGTTAAAACAGCATATAAAGTATAAAAACATGCGAATTGAGGTTAGAAGCGGTTTAAAAAAGATTTCTTCTAATGCGGTCAAAAGAGCATATAAAGTGTAAAAACATGCGAATTGAGGTTAGAACCGGTTTGATGCGGTTTAAAAGGAGGATTCTTGTAATACGGTAAAAACAGCATATAAAATGTAAAAACTAGCAAATTGAGGTTACTACCGGTTTGATCCGGTTAAACCAAGTTTAAAAGAAGAATTCTTGTAATACGGTTAAAACAGCATATAAACTGTAAAAACATGCGAATTGAGGATAGATCCGGTTTGATCCGGTTGAAATCGGTTAGTACCGGTTTGATTCGGTTGGAACTGGTTTAAAAGAAGAATTCTTGTAATTCGGTTAAAACAGCATATAAAGTGTACAAACATGCGAATTGAGGTTTGATCCGGTTGAAAAGAAGAATTCTTGTAATATGTTGAAAACACATATAAAGTGTAAAAATATGCGAATTGAGGTTAGAACCGGTTTGATTCTCATTAAAAGATGAATTCTTGTAATACGGTTAAAACAGCATATAAAGTATAAAAACATGCGAAATGAGGTTAGAACCGGTTTGATCCGGGTAAACGCGGTTTAAAAGAAGAATTCTTGTAATACGGTCAAAACAGCATATAAAGTATAAAAACATGCGAAATGAGGTTAGAACCGGTTTGATCCGGGTAAACGCGGTTTAAAAGAAGAATTCTTGTAATACGGTTCAAACAGCATAAAAAGTGTAAAAACATGCGAATTCATATTAAAACCGGTTAGATCCGGTTTAAAAAGTTCTTGTAATAAAGTCAAAACAGCATATAAAGTGTAAAACATGCAAATTGAGGTTAGAACCGGTTTGATCAGGTTGGAACCAGTTAAAACCGGTTTAAAAGAAGAATTTTTGTAGTACGGTGAAAACAGAATATATTGTGTAAAACATGCAAATTGAGGTTAGTACCGGTTTGATTCGGTTGGAACCGGTTAAAACCGGTTTAAAAGAAATATTCTTGTAATAAAGTCAAAATAGCATATAAAGTGTAAAAACATGCGAATTGAGGTTAGAACCGGTTTGATGCAGTTTAAAACCGAGGATTCTTGTAATACGGTTAAAACAGCATATAAAGTGTAAAACATGCAAATTGAGGTTAGTACCGGTTTGATTCAGTTGGAACCGGTTAAAACCGGTTTAAAAGAAGAATTCTTGTAATAAAGTCAAAACAGCATATAAAGTGTAAAAACATGCAAATTGAGGTTAGAACCAGTTTGAATCCGGTTTAAAAGAAGAATTCTTGTAATAAAATCAAAACAGCATATAAAGTGTAAAACATGCAAATTGAGGTTAGAACCGGTTTGATTTGGTTGGAACCGGTTAAAACCGGTTTAAAAGAAGAATTCTTGTAATACGGTTAAAACAGCATATAAAGTGTAAAACATGCAAATTGAGGTTAGAACCGGTTTGATCCGGTTTAAACCGGTTAAAACCGGTTTAAAAGAAGAATTCTTGTAATACGGTTAAAACAGCATATAAAGTGTAAAACATGCAAATTGAGGTTAGAACCAGTTTGATCCGTTGAAATCGTTTTGATTCGGTTTAAAAGAAGGATTCTTGTAATACGGTTAAAACAGCATATAAAGTGTAAAACATGCAAAGGTTGAGGTTTGGAACCAGATTAATCAGGTTTGAACCGGTTTAAAAGAAGGATTCTTGTAATACGGTCAAAACAGCATATAAAGTGTAAAACATGCAAATTGAGGTTAGAACCGGTTTGACCGGTTTAAAAGAAGAATTCTTGTAATACGGTTAAAACAGCATATAAAGTGTAAAACATGCAAATTGAGGTTAGAACCGGTTTGATCCGGTGGAACCGTTTAAAAGTTTAAAAGAAGAATTCTTGTAATACGGTCAAAACAGCATATAAAGTGTAAAAACATGCAAATTGAGGTTAGAACCGGTTTGATCCTGTTGGAACCGGTTTGAACCTCATTTAAAAGAAGGATTCTTGTAATACGGTTAAAACAGCATATAAAGTGTAAAACATGCGAATTGAGGTTAGAACCGGTTTGATCAGGTTTAAAAGAAGAATTCTTGTAATATGGTCAAAACAGCATATAAAGTGTAAAACATGCAAATTGAGGTTAGAACCGGTTTGATCCGGTGGAACCGATTAAAACCGGTTTAAAAGAAGAATTTTTGTAATAAGGTCAAAACAGCATATAAAGTGTAAAACATGCAAATTGAGGTTAGAACCAGTTTGATGCAGTTTAAAAGGAGGATTCTTGTAATACGGTTAAAACAGCATATAAAATGTAAAACTTGCAAATTGAGGTTAGAACCGGTTTGATCCGGTTAAACCGGTTAAAACCGGTTTAAAAGAAGAATTCTTGTAATTCGTTTAAAACAGCATATAAAGTGTAAAACATGCAATTGAGGTTAGAACCGGTTTGATCCGGTTGAAATCGGTTAGAACCGGTTTGATTCAAACCGGTTTGAAAGAAAAGGATTCTTGTAATACGGTTAAAACAGCATATAAAGTGTAAAAACATGCAAATTGAGGTTAGAACCAGTTTGATGCAGTTTAAAAGTTTAAAAGGATTCTTGTAATACGGTTAAAACAGCATATAAAATGTAAAACATGCAAATTGAGGTTAGTACCGGTTTGATTCGGTTGGAACCGGTAAAACCAGTTTAAAAGAAGAATTCTTGTAATTCTGTTAAAACAGCATATAAAGTGTAAAACATGCAAATTGAGGTTGGAACCAGTTTGATGTGGTTTAAAAGGAGGATTCTTGTAATACGGTTATAACAGCATTTAAAGTGTAAAAACATGCACATTGAGGTTAGAATCGGTTTGATGCGGTTTAAAAGAAGGATTCTTGTAATATGGTTAAAACAGCATATAAAATGTAAAACATGCAAATTGAGGTTAGAACCGGTTTGATCCGGTTAAAAGCGGTTTAAAAGAAGAATTCTTGTAATACGTTTAAAACAGCATATAAAGTGTAAAAAATGCAAATTGAGGTTAGAACCGGTTTGATCCGGTTGAAATCGGTTAAAACCGGTTTGATTCAAAAACCGAAAAGAAAAATCTTGTAATTCGGTTAAAACAGCATATAAAGTGTAAAACATGCAAATTGAGGTTAGAACCAGTTTGATGCAGTTTAAAAGAAGGATTCTTGTAATACGGTTAAAACAGCATATAAAATGTAAAACTTGCAAATTGAGGTTAGTAGTGGTTTGATTCGGTTGGAACCGGTAAAAACCAGTTTAAAAGAAGAATTCTTGTAATTCTGTTAAAACAGCATATAAAGTGTAAAAACATGCAAATTGAGGTTAGAACCAGTTTGATGTGGTTTAAAAGGAGGATTCTTGTAATACTGTTATAACAGCATATAAAATGTAAAAACTTGTAAATTGAGGTTAGTACCGGTTTGATCTAGTTGGAACCGATTAAATCGGTTTAAAAGAAAAATTCTTGTAATACTGTCAAAACAACAAATAAAGAGTAAAAACATGCGAATTGATGTTAGAACCGATTTGATTAGGTTGGAACCGGTTAAAACCGGTTTAAAAGAACAATTCTTGTAATAAAGTGAAAATAGCATATAAAGTGTAGAAACATGCGAATTGAGGTTAGAACCGGTTTGATTAGTTTGGAACCGGTTAAAACCGGTTTGAAAGAAAATTTCTTGTAGTACGATCAAAAGAGAATATAAATATGCAAATTGCGGTTGGAACCAGTTTAATCCGGTTTAAAAGAAGGATTTTTTAATAAAATCAAAACAGCATATAAAGTGTAAAAACATGCAAATTGATGTTAGAACCGGTTTGATCCCGTTGGAACCGGTTAAAACTGGTTTAAAGGAAGGATTCTTGTAGTACAGTCAAAACAGAATATAAATATGCAAATTGAGGTAGGAACCAGTTTAATCCGGTTTAAAAGAAGGATTCTTTTAATAAAATCAAAACAGCATATAAAGTGTAAAAACATGCAAATTGAGGTTATTACCGGTTTGATTTGGTTGGAACCGGTTGAAACCGGTTTAAAAGAAGAATTCTTGTAATTCGGTTAACACAGCATATAAAGTGTAAAAACTTGCGAATTGAGGTTAGAAACGGTTTGACGCTGTTTAAAAGGACGATTCTTGTAATACGGTAAAAACACCATATAAAATGTGAAAACTTGAAAATTGAGGTTACTACCGGATTGATCCGGTTAAAACCGGTTTAAAAGAAGAATTCTTGTAATACGGTTAAAACAGCATATAAACTGTAAAAACATGCGAATTGAGGATAGAACCGGTTTGATCCGGTTGAAATCGGTTAGTACCGGTTTGATTCGGTTGGAACCGGTTTAAAAGAAGATTTCTTGTAATGCGGTCAAAACAGCATATAAAGTGTAAAAACATGCGAATTGAGGTTAGAACCGGTTTGATGCGGTTTAAAAGAAGAATTCTTGTAATACGGTAAAACAGCATATAAAGTGTAAAAACATGCAAATTGAGGTTAGAACCGGTTTGATCCGGTTAAAACCGGTTTAAAAGAAGAATTCTTGTAATACGGTTAAAACAGCATATAAAGTGTAAAAACATGCGAATTGAGGATAGAACCGGTTTGATCCGGTTGAAATCGGTTAGTACCGGTTTGATTCGGTTGGAACCGGTTTAAAAGAAGATTTCTTCTAATGCAGTCAAAAGAGCATATAAAGTGTAAAAATATGCGAATTGAGGTTTGATCCGGTTGAAAAGAAGAATTCTTGTAATATGTTGAAAACACATATAAAGTGTAAAAATATGCGAATTGAGGTTAGAACCGGTTTGATCCTCATTAAAAGAAGAATTTTTGTAATAAGGTCAAAACAGCATATAAAGTGTAAAAACATGCAAATTGAGGTTAGAACCAGTTTGATGCAGTTTAAAAGGAGGATTCTTGTAATACGGTTATAACAGCATATAAAATGTAAAACTTGCAAATTGAGGTTAGTACCGGTTTGATCCGGTTGGAACCGGTTAAACCGGTTTAAAAGAAGAATTCTTGTAATACTGTTAAAACAGCATATAAAGTGTAAAACATGCAAATTGAGGTTAGAACCGGTTTGATCAGGTTTAAAAGAAGAATTCTTGTAATACTGTTAAAACAGCATATAAAGTGTAAAACATGCAAATTGAGGTTAGAACCGGTTTGATCCGTTTGGAACCGATTAAAACCGGTTTAAAAGAAAAATTTCTTGTAATAAGGTCAAAACAGCATATAAAGTGTAAAACATGCAAATTGAGGTTAGAACCAGTTTGATGCAGGTTTAAAAGAAGATTTCTTGTAATACGGTTAAAACAGCATATAAAGTGTAAAACATGCAAATTGAGGTTAGAACCGGTTTGATCCGGTTGGAACCGGTTAAAACCGGTTTAAAACCGAAAGAATTCTTGTAATACGGTTAAAACAGCATATAAAGTGTAAAAAACATGCAAATTGAGGTTAGAACCAGTTTGATCCGGTTTAAAAGAAGAATTCTTGTAATAAAATTAAAACAGCATATAAAGTGTAAAACATGCAAATTGAGGTTATTCGAACCGGTTTTTAAAAGAAGAATTCTTGTAATTAAAACAGCATATAAAGTGTAAAATGCAAATTGAGGTTAGAACCAGTTTGATGCGGTTTAAAAGGAGGATTCTTGTAATACGGTTAAAACAGCATATAAAATGTAAAACTTGCAAATTGAGGTTAGTACCGGTTTGATCCGGTTGGAACCGGTTAAAACCGGTTTAAAAGAAGAATTCTTGTAATACGGTTAAAACAGCATATAAAGTGTAAAAACATGCAAATTGAGGTTAGAACCGGTTTGATCCGGTTTTGTAATAAAGGTTTAAACCAGTTTAATTTGATTGAGGTTGGAACTTGTTTAAAAGAAGATTTCTTGTAATACGGTCAAAACAGCATATAAAGTGTAAAAACATGCAAATTGAGGTTAGAACCGGTTTGATCCGGTTTAAACCGGTTTAAAAGAAGAATTCTTGTAATATGTTTAAAACAGCATATAAAGTGTAAAAAACATGCAAATTGAGGTTAGAACCGGTTTGATGCAGTTTAAAAGAAGATTCTTGTAATACGGTTAAAACAGCATATAAAGTGTAAAACATGCAAATTGAGGTTAGTACCGGTTTGATTCGGTTGGAACCGGTAAAACCGGTTTAAAAGAAAATTTCTTGTAATTCTGTTAAAACAGCATATAAAGTGTAAAACATGCAAATTGAGGTTAGAACCAGTTTGATGTGGTTTAAAAGAGGATTCTTGTAATACAGTTAAAACAGCATATAAAATGTAAAAACATGCAAATTGAGGTTAGAACCGGTTTGATTCGGTTGGAACCGGTAAAACCAGTTTAAACCGGTTTGAGAAGAATTCTTGTAATTCTGTTAAAACAGCATATAAAGTGTAAAACATGCAAATTGAGGTTAGAACCAGTTTGATGTGGTGGAACCAGTTAAAACCGGTTTAAAAGGAGGATTCTTGTAATACTGTTATAACAGCATATAAAATGTAAAACTTGCAAATTGAGGTTAGTACCGGTTTGATCTAGTTGGAACCGGTTAAAATCGGTTTAAAAGAAAAATTCTTGTAATACTGTCAAAACAGCAAATAAAGTGTAAAAAACATGCGAATTGAGGTTAGAACCGGATTAGGTTGGAACCGGTTAAAACCGGTTTAAAAGAACAATTCTTGTAATAAAGTGAAAACAGCATATAAAGTGTAAAACATGCGAATTGAGGTTAGAACCGGTTTGATTAGTTTGGAACCGGTTAAAACCGGTTTGAAAGAAAATTTCTTGTAGTACGATCAAAACAGAATATAAATATGCAAATTGAGGTTGGAACCAGTTTAATCCGGTTTAAAAGAAGGATTCTTTTAATAAAATCAAAACAGCATATAAAGTGTAAAACATGCAAATTGAGGTTAGAACCGGTTTGATCCGGTTGGAACCGGTTAAAACCGGTTTAAAAGAAGGATTCTTGTAATACGGTTAAAACAGCATATAAATATGTAAAACAAATTGAGGTTAGAACCAGTTTGATCCGGTTTAAAAGAAGGATTCTTGTAATAAAATCAAAACAGCATATAAAGTGTAAAACATGCAAATTGAGGTTAGAACCGGTTTGATCCGGTTGGAACCGGTTTGAAACCGGTTTAAAAGAAGAATTCTTGTAATACGTTTAAAACAGCATATAAAGTGTAAAAACATGCGAATTGAGGTTAGAACCGGTTTGATCCGGTTTAAAAGGTTTAAAATTCTTGTAATACGGTTAAAACAGCATATAAAATGTAAAAAACTTGCAAATTGAGGTTAGAACCGGTTTGATCCGGTTTTTAAAAGAAAGAATTCTTGTAATATGGTTAAAACAGCATATAAAGTGTAAAAACATGCGAATTGAGGTTAGAACCGGTTTGATCCGGTTGGAACCGGTTAAAACCGGTTTGATTCGGTTGGAACCGGTTTAAAAGAAGATTTCTTGTAATACAGTCAAAACAGCATATAAAGTGTAAAAATATGCGAATTGAGGTTAGAACCGGTTTGATCCGGTTTAAAAGAAGAATTCTTGTAATACGGTAAAAACAGCATATAAAGTGTAAAACATGCAAATTGAGGTTAGAACCGGTTTGATCCTTTTAAAGAGAATTCTTGTAATACGGTTAAAACAGCATATAAAGTGTAAAACATGCAAATTGAGGTTAGAACCGGTTTGATCCGGTTGAAATCGGTTAGTACCGGTTTGATTCGGTTGGAACCGGTTTAAAAGAAGATTTCTTGTAATAAGGTCAAAACAGCATATAAAGTGTAAAAATATGCGAATTGAGGTTTGAACCGGTTTGAAAGAAGAATTCTTGTAATATGGTTAAAACAGCATATAAAGTGTAAAAATATGCGAATTGAGGTTAGAACCGGTTTGATCCTCATTAAAAGAAGAATTTTTGTAATAAGGTCAAAACAGCATATAAAGTGTAAAAACATGCAAATTGAGGTTAGAACCAGTTTGATGCAGTTTAAAAGGAGGATTCTTGTAATACGGTTATAACAGCATATAAAATGTAAAACTTGCAAATTGAGGTTAGTACTGGTTTGATTCGGTTGGAACCGGTAAAAACCGGTTTAAAAGAAGAATTCTTGTAATTCTGTTAGAACAGCATATAAAGTGTAAAAACATGCAAATTGAAGTTAGAACCAGTTTGATGTGGTTTAAAAGGAGGATTCTTGTAATACGGTTATAACAGCATATAAAATGTAAAACTTGCAAATTGAGGTTAGTACCGGTTTGATTCGGTTTGAACCGGTTGGAACCGGTTTAAAAAGAAAATTCTTGTAATACTGTCAAAACAGCATATAAAGTGTAAAAACATGCAAATTGAGGTTAGAACCGGTTTAAAAAGAAGGATTCTTGTAATAAAGTTAAAACAGCATATAAAGTGTAAAACATGCAAATTGAGGTTAGAACCGGTTTGATTAGTTTGGAACTGATTAAAACCGGTTTCTTGTAATATTTCTTATAACAGCATCAAAAGAGAATATAAACTTGCAAATTGAGGTTAGAACCAGTTTAATCCGGTTTAAAAGAAGAATTCTTGTAATAAAATTTAAACAGCATATAAAGTGTAAAAACATGTAAATTGAGGTTAGAACCGGTTTGATAAAGTTAAAAAAGATTCTTGTAATTGAGGTTAGAACAGCATATAAAATGTAAAACTTGAAATTGAGGTTAGTACCGGTTTGATTCGGTTGGAACCGGTTTAAACCGGTTTAAAAGAAGAATTCTTGTAATTCGGTTAAAACAGCATATAAAATGTAAAACATGCAAATTGAGGTTAGAACCAGTTTGATGCAGTTTAAAATCGGAAGGATTCTTGTAATACGGTTATAACAGCATATAAAATGTAAAACTTGCAAATTGAGGTTAGAACCGGTTTGATTCGGTTGGAACCGGTAAAAACCAGTTTAAAAAAAGAATTCTTGTAATTCTGTTAAAACAGCATATAAAGTGTAAAAACATGCAAATTAAGGTTGGAACCAGTTTGATGTGGTTTAAAAGGAGGATTCTTGTAATACTGTTATAACAGCATATAAAATGTAAAAACTTGTAAATTGAGGTTAGTACCGGTTTGATCTAGTTGGAACCGATTAAATCGGTTTAAAAGAAAAATTCTTGTAATACTGTCAAAACAACAAATAAAGAGTAAAAACATGCGAATTGATGTTAGAACCGATTTGATTAGGTTGGAACCGGTTAAAACCGGTTTAAAAGAACAATTCTTGTAATAAAGTGAAAATAGCATATAAAGTGTAGAAACATGCGAATTGAGGTTAGAACCGGTTTGATTTGTTTGGAACCGGTTAAAACCGGTTTGAAAGAAAATTTCTTATAGTACGATCAAAAGAGAATATAAATATGCAAATTGCGGTTGGAACCAGTTTAATCCGGTTTAAAAGAAGGATTTTTTTAATAAAATCAAAACAGCATATAAAGTGTAAAAACATGCAAATTGATGTTAGAACCGGTTTGATCCCGTTGGAACCGGTTAAAACTGGTTTAAAGGAAGGATTCTTGTAGTACAGTCAAAACAGAATATAAATATGCAAATTGAGGTAGGAACCAGTTTAATCCGGTTTAAAAGAAGGATTCTTTTAATAAAATCAAAACAGCATATAAACTGTAAAAACATGCAAATTGAGGTTATTACCGGTTTGATTTGGTTGGAACCGGTTGAAACCGGTTTAAAAGAAGAATTCTTGTAATTCGGTTAACACAGCATATAAAGTGTAAAAACTTGCGAATTGAGGTTAGAAACGGTTTGACGCTGTTTAAAAGGACGATTCTTGTAATACGGTAAAAACACCATATAAAATGTGAAAACTTGAAAATTGAGGTTACTACCGGATTGATCCGGTTAAAACCGGTTTAAAAAAAGAATTCTTGTAATACGGTTAAAACAGCATATAAACTGTAAAAACATGCGAATTGAGGATAGATCCGGTTTGATCCGGTTGAAATCGGTTAGTACCGGTTTGATTCGGTTGGAACTGGTTTAAAAGAAGAATTCTTGTAATGCAGTCAAAACAGCATATAAAGTGTAAAAAATATGCGAATTGAGGTTTGAAGCGGTTTAAAAGAAGAATTCTTGTAATATGTTCAAAACAGCATATAAAGTGTAAAACATGCGAATTGAGGTTAGAACCGGAAAAACCGGTTGATCCGGTTGAAATCAGTTAGTACCGGTTTGATCCTCATTAAAAAAGAGAATTCTTGTAATTCGGTTAAAACAGCATATAAAGTGTAAAACATGCGAATTGAGGTTAGAACCGGTTTGATCCGGTTTAAATCGAAGGATTCTTGTAATACAGTTAAAACAGCATATAAAGTGTAAAACATGCAAATTGAGGTTAGAACCGGTTTGATCCTGTAGAAACCGGTTTGAATTAAAAGAAGATTTCTTGTAATACAGTTAAAACAGCATATAAAGTGTAAAAAACATGCGAATTCAGGTTAGAACCGGTTTGATCAGGTTTAAAAGAAGAATTCTTGTAATATGGTCAAAACAGCATATAAAGTGTAAAAACATGCAAATTGAGGTTAGAACCTGTTTGATCCGGTGGAAACCGATTAAAACCGAAAAGAAGATTTTTGTAATAAGGTCAAAACAGCATATAAAGTGTAAAAACATGCAAATTGAGGTTAGAACCAGTTTGATGCAGTTTAAAAGGAGGATTCTTGTAATACGGTTATAACAGCATATAAAATGTAAAACTTGCAAATTGAGGTTAGTACTGGTTTGATTCGGTTGGAACCGGTAAAAACCGGTTTAAAAGAAGAATTCTTGTAATTCTGTTAGAACAGCATATAAAGTGTAAAAACATGCAAATTGAAGTTAGAACCAGTTTGATGTGGTTTAAAAGGAGGATTCTTGTAATACTGTTATAACAGCATATAAAATGTAAAAACTTGCAAATTGAGGTTAGTAGTGGTTTGATTCGGTTGGAACCGGTAAAAACCAGTTTAAAAGAAGAATTCTTGTAATTCTGTTAAAACAGCATATAAAGTGTAAAAACATGCAAATTAAGGTTGGAACCAGTTTGATGTGGTTTAAAAGGAGGATTCTTGTAATACTGTTATAACAGCATATAAAATGTAAAAACTTGCAAATTGAGGTTAGTACTGGTTTGATTCGGTTGGTACTGGTTTGATTCGGTTGGAACCGGTTAAAATCGGTTTAAAAGAAAAATTCTTGTAATGCTGTCAAAACAGCAAATAAAGAGTAAAAATATGCGAATTGAGGTTAGAACCGGTTTAAAAGAACAATTCTTGTAATAAAGTGAAAATAGCATATAAAGTGTAAAAACATGCGAATTGAGGTTAGAACCGGTTTGATTAGTTTGGAACTGATTAAAACCGGTTTGAAAGAAGATTTCTTGTAGTACGATCAAAAGAGAATATATATATGCAAATTGCAATTAGAACCAGTTTAATCCGTTTTAAAAGAAGAATTCTTTTAATAAAATCAAAAGAGCATATAAAGTATAAAAACATGGAAATTGAGGTTAGTACCGGTTTGATGCAGATTAAAAGGAGGATTCTTGTAATACGGTTATAACAGCATATAAAATGTAAAAACTTGCAAATTGAGGTTAGTACCGGTTTTATTCGGTTGGAACCGGTTTAAACCGGTTTAAAAGAAGAATTCTTGTAATTCGGTTAAAACAGCATTTAAAATGTAAAAACTTGTAAATTGAGGTTAGTACCGGTTTGATCCAGTTGGAACCGGTTAAAATCGGTTTAAAAGAAAAATTCTTGTAATACTTTCAAAACAGCAAATAAAGAGTAAAAATATGCGAATTGAGGTTAGAACCGGTTTGATTAGGTTGGAACCGGTTAAAACCGGTTTAAAAGAACAATTCTTGTAATAAAGTGAAAATAGCATATAGAGTGTAAAAACATGCAAATTGAGGTTAGAACCGGTTTGATTAGTTTGGAACTGATTAAAACCGGTTTGAAAGAAGATTTCTTGTAGTACGATCAAAAGAGAATATAAATATGCAAATTGCGGTTGGAAACAGTTTAATCCGTTTTAAAACAAGAATTCTTTTAATAAAATCAAAAGAGCATATAAAGGTTAAAAACATGGAAATTGAGGTTAGTACCGGTTCGATGCAGATTAAAAGGAGGATTCTTGTAATACGGTTATAACAGCATTTAAAGTGTAAAAACATGCACATTGAGGTTAGAATCGGTTTGATGCGGTTTAAAAGAAGGATTCTTGTAATATGGTTATAACAGCATATAAAATGTAAAAACTTGCAAATTGAGGTTACTACCGGAGTGATCCGGTTAAAAGCGGTTTAAAAGAAGAATTCTTGTAATTCGTTTAAAACAGCATATAAACTGTAAAAAATATGCGAATTGAGGATAGAACCGGTTTGATCCGGTTGAAATCGGTTAGTACCGGTTTGATTCGGTTAAAACCGGTTTAAAAGAAAAATTCTTGTAATTCGGTTAAAACAGCATATAAAGTGTAACAACATGCAAATTGAGGTTAGAACCAGTTTGATGCAGTTTAAAAGGAGGATTCTTGTAATACGGTTATAACAGCATATAAAATGTAAAAACTTGCAAATTGAGGTTAGTAGTGGTTTGATTCGGTTGGAACCGGTAAAAACCAGTTTAAAAGAAGAATTCTTGTAATTCTGTTAAAACAGCATATAAAGTGTAAAAACATGCAAATTAAGGTTGGAACCAGTTTGATGTGGTTTAAAAGGAGGATTCTTGTAATACTGTTATAACAGCATATAAAATGTAAAAACTTGTAAATTGAGGTTAGTACCGGTTTGATCTAGTTGGAACCGATTAAATCGGTTTAAAAGAAAAATTCTTGTAATACTGTCAAAACAACAAATAAAGAGTAAAAACATGCGAATTGATGTTAGAACCGATTTGATTAGGTTGGAACCGGTTAAAACCGGTTTAAAAGAACAATTCTTGTAATAAAGTGAAAATAGCATATAAAGTGTAGAAACATGCGAATTGAGGTTAGAACCGGTTTGATTTGTTTGGAACCGGTTAAAACCGGTTTGAAAGAAAATTTCTTATAGTACGATCAAAAGAGAATATAAATATGCAAATTGCGGTTGGAACCAGTTTAATCCGGTTTAAAAGAAGGATTTTTTTAATAAAATCAAAACAGCATATAAAGTGTAAAAACATGCAAATTGATGTTAGAACCGGTTTGATCCCGTTGGAACCGGTTAAAACTGGTTTAAAGGAAGGATTCTTGTAGTACAGTCAAAACAGAATATAAATATGCAAATTGAGGTAGGAACCAGTTTAATCCGGTTTAAAAGAAGGATTCTTTTAATAAAATCAAAACAGCATATAAACTGTAAAAACATGCAAATTGATGTTAGAACCGGTTTGATTTTAAAAGGTTGGAACAGCATATAAACTGTTGAAACCGGTTTAAAAGAAAGAATTCTTGTAATTCGGTTAAAACAGCATATAAAGTGTAAAAACATGCGAATTGAGGTTAGAACCGGTTTGATGCGGTTTAAAAGGAGGATTCTTGTAATACGGTAAAAACAGCATATAAAATGTAAAACTTGCAAATTGAGGTTACTACCGGTTTGATCTGCTTAAACGCGGTTTAAAAGAAGAATTCTTGTAATATGGTTAAAACAGCATATAAACTGTAAAAACATGCGAATTGAGGATAGAACCGGTTTGATCCGGTTCAACTCGGTTAGTACCGGTTTGATTCGGTTGGAACCGGTTTAAAAGAAGATTTCTTCTAATGCAGTCAAAAGAGCATATAAAGTGTAAAAATATGCGAATTGAGGTTTGATCCGGTTGAAAAGAAGAATTCTTGTAATATGTTGAAAACACATATAAAGTGTAAAAATATGCGAATTGAGGTTAGAACCGGTTTGATCCGGTTGAAATCGGTTAGTACCGGTTTGATTCGGTTGGAACCGGTTTAAAAGAAGAATTATTGTAATTCGGTTAAAACAGCATATAAAGTGTAAAAACATGCGAATTGAGGTTAGAACCTGTTTGATCCGGTTTAAAAGAAGGATTCTTGTAATACAGTTAAAACAGCATATAAAGTGTAAAAACATGCAAATTGAGGTTAGAACCGGTTTGATCCTCATTAAAAGAAGGATTCTTGTAATACGGTTAAAACAACATATACAGTGTAAAAAACATGCGAATTCAGGTTAGAACCGGTTTGATCAGGTTTAAAAGAAGAATTCTTGTAATATGGTCAAAACAGCATATAAAGTGTAAAAACATGCAAATTGAGGTTAGAACCTGTTTGATCCGGTGGAAACCGATTAAAACCGGTTTAAAAGAAGAATTTTTGTAATAAGGTCAAAACAGCATATAAAGTGTAAAAACATGCAAATTGAGGTTAGAACCAGTTTGATGCAGTTTAAAAGGAGGATTCTTGTAATACGGTTATAACAGCATATAAAATGTAAAACTTGCAAATTGAGGTTAGTACTGGTTTGATTCGGTTGGAACCGGTAAAAACCGGTTTAAAAGAAGAATTCTTGTAATTCTGTTAGAACAGCATATAAAGTGTAAAAACATGCAAATTGAAGTTAGAACCAGTTTGATGTGGTTTAAAAGGAGGATTCTTGTAATACTGTTATAACAGCATATAAAATGTAAAAACTTGCAAATTGAGGTTAGTAGTGGTTTGATTCGGTTGGAACCGGTAAAAACCAGTTTAAAAGAAGAATTCTTGTAATTCTGTTAAAACAGCATATAAAGTGTAAAAACATGCAAATTAAGGTTGGAACCAGTTTGATGTGGTTTAAAAGGAGGATTCTTGTAATACTGTTATAACAGCATATAAAATGTAAAACTTGCAAATTGAGGTTAGTACTGGTTTGATTCGGTTGGAACCGGTTAAAATCGGTTTAAAAGAAAAATTCTTGTAATGCTGTCAAAACAGCAAATAAAGAGTAAAAATATGCGAATTGAGGTTAGAACCGGTTTAAAAGAACAATTCTTGTAATAAAGTGAAAATAGCATATAAAGTGTAAAAACATGCGAATTGAGGTTAGAACCGGTTTGATTAGTTTGGAACTGATTAAAACCGGTTTGAAAGAAGATTTCTTGTAGTACGATCAAAAGAGAATATAAATATGCAAATTGCAATTGGAACCAGTTTAATCCGTTTTAAAAGAAGAATTCTTTTAATAAAATCAAAAGAGCATATAAAGTCTAAAAACATGGAAATTGAGGTTAGTACCGGTTTGATGCAGATTAAAAGGAGGATTCTTGTAATACGGTTATAACAGCATATAAAATGTAAAAACTTGCAAATTGAGGTTAGTACCGGTTTTATTCGGTTGGAACCGGTTTAAACCGGTTTAAAAGAAGAATTCTTGTAATTCGGTTAAAACAGCATTTAAAATGTAAAAACTTGTAAATTGAGGTTAGTACCGGTTTGATCCAGTTGGAACCGGTTAAAATCGGTTTAAAAGAAAAATTCTTGTAATACTTTCAAAACAGCAAATAAAGTGTAAAAATATGCGAATTGAGGTTAGAACCGGTTTGATTAGGTTGGAACCGGTTAAAACCGGTTTAAAAGAACAATTCTTGTAATAAAGTGAAAATAGCATATAGAGTGTAAAAACATGCGAATTGAGGTTAGAACCGGTTTGATTAGTTTGGAACTGATTAAAACCGGTTTGAAAGAAGATTTCTTGTAGTACGATCAAAAGAGAATATAAATATGCAAATTGCGGTTGGAAACAGTTTAATCCGTTTTAAAAGAAGAATTCTTTTAATAAAATCAAAAGAGCATATAAAGTCTAAAAACATGGAAATTGAGGTTAGTACCGGTTCGATGCAGATTAAAAGGAGGATTCTTGTAATACGGTTATAACAGCATTTAAAGTGTAAAACATGCAAATTGAGGTTAGAACCGGTTTGATGCGGTTTAAAAGAAGGATTCTTGTAATATGGTTATAACAGCATATAAAATGTAAAAACTTGCAAATTGAGGTTACTACCGGATTGATCCGGTTAAAAGCGGTTTAAAAGAAGAATTCTTGTAATTCGTTTAAAACAGCATATAAAGTGTAAAAAATATGCGAATTGAGGATAGAACCGGTTTGATCCGGTTGAAATCGGTTAGTACCGGTTTGATTCGGTTAAAACCGGTTTAAAAGAAAAATTCTTGTAATTCTGTTAAAACAGCATATAAAGTGTAACAACATGCAAATTGAGGTTAGAACCAGTTTGATGCAGTTTAAAAGGAGGATTCTTGTAATACGGTTATAACAGCATATAAAATGTAAAACTTGCAAATTGAGGTTAGTACCGGTTTGATTCGGTTGGAACCGGTAAAACCAGTTTAAAAGAAGAATTCTTGTAATTCTGTTAAAACAGCATATAAAGTGTAAAACATGCAAATTGAGGTTAGAACCAGTTTGATGTGGTTTAAAAGGAGGATTCTTGTAATACTGTTATAACAGCATATAAAATGTAAAAACTTGTAAATTGAGGTTAGTACCGGTTTGATCTAGTTGGAACCGATTAAATCGGTTTAAAAGAAAAATTCTTGTAATACTGTCAAAACAACAAATAAAGAGTAAAAACATGCGAATTGATGTTAGAACCGGTTTGATTAGGTTGGAACCGGTTAAAACCGGTTTAAAAGAACAATTCTTGTAATAAAGTGAAAACAGCATATAAAGTGTAAAACATGCGAATTGAGGTTAGAACCGGTTTGATTTGTTTGAAACCGGTTAAAACCGGTTTGAAAGAAAATTTCTTATAGTACGATCAAAAGAGAATATAAATATGCAAATTGCGGTTGGAACCAGTTTAATCCGGTTTAAAAGAAGGATTTTTTTAATAAAATCAAAACAGCATATAAAGTGTAAAAACATGCGAATTGAGGTTTGAACCTGTTTGATCCGGTTTAAAAGAAGGATTCTTGTAATACAGTTAAAACAGCATATAAAGTGTAAAACATGCAAATTGAGGTTAGAACCGGTTTGATCCTGTTGGAACCGGTTTGAACCGGTTTAAAAGAAGAATTCTTGTAATACGGTTAAAACAGCATATAAAGTGTAAAACATGCGAATTGAGGTTAGAACCGGTTTGATCAGGTTTAAAAGAAGAATTCTTGTAATATGGTCAAAACAGCATATAAAGTGTAAAAACATGCAAATTGAGGTTAGAACCTGTTTGATCCGGTGGAAACCGATTAAAACCGGTTTAAAATAAGAATTTTTGTAATAAGGTGAAAACAGCATATAAACTGTATATGTTTGATCCCGTTGGAACCGGTTAAAACTGGTTTAAAGGAAGGATTCTTGTAGTACAGTCAAAACAGAATATAAATATGCAAATTGAGGTAGGAACCAGTTTAATCCGGTTTAAAAGAAGGATTCTTTTAATAAAATCAAAACAGCATATAAACTGTAAAAACATGCAAATTGAGGTTATTACCGGTTTGATTTGGTTGGAACCGGTTGAAACCGGTTTAAAAGAAGAATTCTTGTAATTCGGTTAACACAGCATATAAAGTGTAAAAACTTGCGAATTGAGGTTAGAACCGGTTTGACGCTGTTTAAAAGGACGATTCTTGTAATACGGTAAAAACACCATATAAAATGTGAAAACTTGAAAATTGAGGTTACTACCGGATTGATCCGGTTAAAACCGGTTTAAAAAAAGAATTCTTGTAATACGGTTAAAACAGCATATAAACTGTAAAAACATGCGAATTGAGGATAGATCCGGTTTGATCCGGTTGAAATCGGTTAGTACCGGTTTGATTCGGTTGGAACTGGTTTAAAAGAAGAATTCTTGTAATTCGGTTAAAACAGCATATAAAGTGTAAAAACATGCGAATTGAGGTTAGAAGCGGTTTAAAAGAAGATTTTTGCTAATGCGGTCAAAAGAGCATATAAAGTGTAAAAACATGCGAATTGAGGTTAGAACCGGTTTGATGCGGTTTAAAAGGAGGATTCTTGTAATACGGTAAAAACAGCATATAAAATGTAAAACTAGCAAATTGAGGTTAGAACCGGTTTGATCTGGTTAAACCGGTTTAAAAAAAGAATTCTTGTAATATGGTTAAAACAGCATATAAACTGTAAAAACATGCGAATTGAGGATAGAACCGGTTTGATCCGGTTCAACTCGGTTAGTACCGGTTTGATTCGGTTGGAACCGGTTTAAAAGAAGATTTCTTCTAATGCAGTCAAAAGAGCATATAAAGTGTAAAAATATGCGAATTGAGGTTTGATCCGGTTGAAAAGAAGAATTCTTGTAATATGTTGAAAACACATATAAAGTGTAAAAATATGCGAATTGAGGTTAGAACCGGTTTGATCCTCATTAAAAGATGAATTCTTGTAATACGGTTAAAACAGCATATAAAGTGTAAAAACATGCGAATTGAGGATAGAACCGGTTTGATCCGGTTGAAATCGGTTAGTACCGGTTTGATTCGGTTGGAACCGGTTTAAAAGAAGAATTCTTGTAATTCGGTTAAAACAGCATATAAAGTGTAAAAACATGCGAATTGAGGTTAGAACCTGTTTGATCCGGTTTAAAAGAAGGATTCTTGTAATACAGTTAAAACAGCATATAAAGTGTAAAAACATGCAAATTGAGGTTAGAACCGGTTTGATCCTGTAGGAACCGGTTTGATCCTCATTAAAAGAAGGATTCTTGTAATACGGTTAAAACAACATATACAGTGTAAAAACATGCGAATTGATATTAGTACCGGTTTGATCCGGTTTAAAAGAAGAATTCTTGTATTACGGTCAAAACAGTATATAAAGTGTAAAAACATGGAAATTGAGGTTAGTACCTGTTTGATCCGGTGGAAACCGATTAAAACCAGTTTAAAAGAAATTTTCTTGTAATAAAGTCAAAACAGCATATAAAGTGTAAAAACATGCGAATTGAGGTTAGAACCGGTTTGATCAGGTTGGAACCAGTTAAAACCAGTTTAAAAGAAGATTTCTTGTAGTACGGTCAAAACAGAATATAATGTGTAAAAACATGCAAATTGAGGTTAGTACCGGTTTGATTCGGTTGGAACCGGTTAAAACCGGTTTAAAAGAAGAATTTTTGTAATTCGGTTAAAACAGCATATAAAGTGTAAAAACATGCAAATTGAGGTTAGAACCAGTTTGATGCAGTTTAAAAGGAGGATTCTTGTAATACGGTTATAACAGCATATAAAATGTAAAAACTTGCAAATTGAGGTTAGTAGTGGTTTGATTCGGTTGGAACCGGTAAAAACCGTTTTAAAAGAAGAATTCTTGTAATTCTGTTAAAACAGCATATAAAGTGTAAAAACATGCAAATTGAGGTTAGAACCAGTTTGATGTGGTTTAAAAGGAGGATTCTTGTAATACTGTTATAACAACATATAAAATGTAAAAACTTGTAAATTGAGGTTAGAACCGGTTAGATCTAGTTGGAACCGATTAAATCGGTTTAAAAGAAGAATTCTTGTAATTCTGTTAAAACAGCATATAAAGTGTAAAAACATGCAAATTGAGGTTAGAACCAGTTTGATGTGGTTTAAAAGGAGGATTCTTGTAATACTGTTAAAACAGCATATAAAATGTAAAACTTGTAAATTGAGGTTAGTACCGGTTTGATCTAGTTGGAACCGATTAAATCGGTTTAAAAGAACAATTCTTGTAATACTGTCAAAACAGCAAAGAAAGAGTAAAAACATGCGAATTGAGGTTAGAACCGGTTTGATTAAGTTGGAACCGGTTAAAACTGGTTTAAAAAAAGGATTCTTGTAGTACAGTCAAAACAGAATATAAATATGCAAATTGAGGTAGGAACCAGTTTAATCCGGTTTAAAAGAAGGATTCTTTTAATAAAATCAAAACAGCATATAAAGTGTAAAAACATGCAAATTGAGGTTATTACCGGTTTGATTTGGTTGGAACCGGTTAAAACCGGTTTAAAAGAAGAATTCTTGTAATTCGGTTAAAACAGCATATAAAGTGTAAAACTTGCGAATTGAGGTTAGAAACAGTTTGACGCTGTTTAAAAGGAAGATTCTTGTAATACGGTTAAAACAGCATATAAAATGTAAAACTTGAAAATTGAGGTTACTTCCGGATTGATCCGGTTAAAACCGGTTTAAAAAAAGAATTCTTGTAATTCGGTTAAAACAGCATATAAAGTGTAAAAACATGCGAAATGAGGTTAGAACCGGTTTAAAAAGAAGATTTCTTGTAATACGGTCAAAACAGCATATAAAGTGTAAAACATGCAAATTGAGGTTAGAACCGGTTTGATCCGGTTAAACGCGGTTTAAAAGAAGAATTCTTGTAATACGGTTAAAACAGCATATAAACTGTAAAACATGCGAATTAATGATAGAATCGGTTTGATCCGGTTGAAATCGGTTAGTACCAGTTTGATTCGGTTGGAACTGGTTTAAAAGAAGATTTAATGTAATGTAAAAACATGCAAATTGAGTTTTGATCCGGTTGGAAACAGCATATAAAGTGTAAAGTGTAAAACATGCGAATTGAGGTTTGAACCGGTTTGAAAAAAGAAGAATTCTTGTAATACGGTTAAAACAGCATATAAAGTGTAAAACATGCAAATTGAGGTTAGAACCGGTTTGATCCGGTTGGAACCGGTTTGAACCGGTTTAAAAGAAGAATTCTTGTAATACGGTTAAAACAGCATATAAAGTGTAAAACATGCGAATTGAGGTTAGAACCGGTTTGATCCGGTTTAAAAGAAGAATTCTTGTAATAAAGTCAAAACAGCATATAAAGTGTAAAAACATGCAAATTGAGGTTAGAACCGGTTTGATCAGGTTGGAACCAGTTAAAACCGGTTTAAAAGAAGATTTTTGTAATACGGTTAAAACAGCATATAAAGTGTAAAACATGCAAATTGAGGTTAGAACCGGTTTGATCCGGTTGGAACCGGTTAAAACCGGTTTAAAAGAAGAATTCTTGTAATACGGTTAAAACAGCATATAAAGTGTAAAACATGCGAATTGAGGTTAGAACCGGTTTGATCCGGTTTAAAAGAAGGATTCTTGTAATACGGTTAAAACAGCATATAAAGTGTAAAACATGCAAATTGAGGTTAGAACCGGTTTGATCCGGTTGGAACCGGTTAAAACCGGTTTAAAAGAAGAATTCTTGTAATACGGTTAAAACAGCATATAAAGTGTAAAACATGCAAATTGAGGTTAGAACCGGTTTGATCCGGTTTAAACCGAAGGAAAAGATTCTTGTAATACGGTTAAAACAGCATATAAAGTGTAAAACATGCAAATTGAGGTTAGAACCGGTTTGATCCGGGTTTAAAAGAAGAATTCTTGTAATACGGTTAAAACAGCATATAAAGTGTAAAACATGCAAATTGAGGTTAGAACCGAATCCGGTTTGAACCGGTTTAAACCGGAAAAGAATTTTTTAATAAGGTCAAAACAGCATATAAAGTGTAAAACATGCAAATTGAGGTTAGAACCAGTTTGATCCGGTTTAAAAGGAGGATTCTTGTAATACGGTTAAAACAGCATATAAAATGTAAAACTTGCAAATTGAGGTTAGTACTGGTTTGATTCGGTTGGAACCGGTAAAAACCGGTTTAAAAGAAGAATTCTTGTAATTCTGTTAGAACAGCATATAAAGTGTAAAAACATGCAAATTGAGGTTAGAACCAGTTTGATGTGGTTTAAAAGGAGGATTCTTGTAATACTGTTAAAACAGCATATAAAATGTAAAACTTGTAAATTGAGGTTAGTACCGGTTTGATCCAGTTGGAACCGGTTAAAATCGGTTTAAAAGAAAAATTCTTGTAATACTGTCAAAACAGCAAATAAAGTGTAAAAATATGCGAATTGAGGTTAGAACCGGTTTAAAAGAAGAATTCTTGTAATAAAGTGAAAACAGCATATAAAGTGTAAAACATGCGAATTGAGGTTAGAACCGGTTTGATTAGTTTGGAACTGATTAAAACCGGTTTGAAAGAAGATTTCTTGTAGTACGATCAAAAGAGAATATAAATATGCAAATTGCGGTTGGAACTAGTTTAATCCGTTTTAAAAGAAGAATTCTTTTAATAAAATCAAAAGAGCATATAAAGTGTAAAACATGCAAATTGAGGTTAGAACCGGTTTGATGCAGATTAAAAGGAGGATTCTTGTAATACGGTTATAACAGCATATAAAATGTAAAACTTGCAAATTGAGGTTAGTACCGGTTTGATTCGGTTGGAACCGGTTTAAACCGGTTTAAAAGAAGAATTCTTGTAATTCAGTTAAAACAGCATATAAAATGTAAAACATGTAAATTGAGGTTAGACCGGTTTGATCCAGTTGGAACCGGTTAAAATCGGTTTAAAAGAAAAATTCTTGTAATACTTTCAAAACAGCATATAAAGTGTAAAAATATGCGAATTGAGGTTAGAACCGGTTTGATTAGGTTGGAACCGGTTAAAACCGGTTTAAAAGAAGAATTCTTGTAATAAAGTAAAAACAGCATATAAAGTGTAAAACATGCAATTGAGGTTAGAACCGGTTTGATTAGTTTGGAACTGATTAAAACCGGTTTAAAAGAAGATTTCTTGTAGTACGATCAAAAGAGAATATAAATATGCAAATTGCGGTTGGAACCAGTTTAATCCGTTTTAAAAGAAGAATTCTTTTAATAAAATCAAAACAGCATATAAAGTGTAAAAACATGCAAATTGAGGTTAGAACCGGTTTGATGCGGTTTAAAAGAAGGATTCTTGTAATACGGTTAAAACAGCATATAAAATGTAAAACTTGCAAATTGAGGTTACTACCGGTTTGATCCGGTTAAAACCGGTTTAAAAGAAGAATTCTTGTAATTCGTTTAAAACAGCATATAAAGTGTAAAAACATGCGAATTGAGGTTAGAACCGGTTTGATCCGGTTGAAATCGGTTAGTACCGGTTTGATTCGGTTGGAACCGGTTTAAAAGAAGATTTCTTGTAATGCAGTCAAAAGAATCCGAAAAGATTTCTTGTAATGCAGTCAAAACAGCATATAAAGTGTAAAACATGCGAATTGAGGTTTGATCCGGTTGAAAAGAAGAATTCTTGTAATACGTTAAAACAGCATATAAAGTGTAAAAAATATGCGAATTGAGGTTAGAACCAGTTTGATCCGTTGAAATCGTTTTGATTCGGTTTAAAAGAAGAATTTTTGTAATAGAGTTAAAACAGCATATAAAGTGTAAAACATGCAAATTGAGGTTAGAACCGGTTTGATGCAGTTTAAAAGGAGGATTTTTGTAATACGGTTATAACAGCATATAAAATGTAAAAACTTGCAAATTGAGGTTAGTACCGGTTTGATTCGGTTGGAACCGGTTAAAACCGGTTTAAAAGAAAAATTCTTATAATTCGGTTAAAACAGCATATAAAGTGTAAGAACATGCGAATTGAGGTTAGAACCGGTTTAAAAGAACAATTCTTGTAATAAAGTTAAACAGCATATAAAGTGTAAAACATGCGAAATCAGGATAGAACCGGTTTGATCCGGTTTAAAAGAGGATTCTTGTAATACGGTTAAAACAGCATATCAAGTGTAAAAACATGCGAAGTGAGGTTAGAACCGGTTTGTTTAGGTTGGAACCGGTTAAAACAGGTTTAAAAAAAGATTTCTTGAAGTACGGTTAAAACAGAATATAAATATGCAAATTGTGGTAGGAACCAGTTTAATCTGGTTTAAAAGAAAAATTCTTGTAATAAAATCGAAAGAGCATATAAAGTGTAAAACATGCAAATTGAGGTTAAAATCGGTTTGATCCGGTTGGAACCGGTTTAAAAGAAGAATTCTTGTAATACGGTTAAAACAGCATATAAAGTGTAAAACATGCAAATTGAGGTTATTACTGGTTTGATCCGGTTGGAACCGGTTAAAACCGGGTGAAATGAAGAATTCTTGTAATACCGTTAAGACAGCATATACAGTGTAAAAACATGCGAATTGATGTTAGAACCGGTTTGAACCGGTTTTAAAGAAGAATTCTTGTAATACGGTTAAAACAGGATATAAAGTGTAAAAACATGCAATTTGAGGTTAGAACCTGTTTGATCCGGTGGAAACCGATTAAAACCGGTTTAAAAGAAAAATTCTTGTAATAAAGTTAAAACAGCATATAAAGTGTAAAACATGCAAAAGGTTAGAACCGGTTTGAGAACCGGTTTGAAGAAAAGGTTGGAACCGGTTAAAACCGGTTTAAAAACCGAAAATTTCTTGTAATACGGTCAAAACAGCATATAAATATGCAAATTGAGGTTAGTTTGGAACCAGTTTAATCCGGTTTAAAAGAAAAATTCTTGTAATAAAATCAAAACAGCATATAAAGTGTAAAACATGCAAATTGAGGTTAGAACCGGTTTGAACCGGTTGGAACCGGTTAAAACCGGTTTAAAAGAAGAATTCTTGTAATACGGTTAAAACAGCATATAAAGTGTAAAACATGCAAATTGAGGTTAGAACCGGTTTGATCCGTGTTGGAACCGTTTAAAAAAAAGGTTTCTTGTAATACGGTCAAAACAGCATATAAAGTGTAAAACATGCGAATTGAGGTTAGAACCGGTTTGATCCGGTTGGAACCGTTAAAACCGGTTTAAAAGAAGAATTCTTGTAATACGGTCAAAACAGAATATAAATATGCAAATTGAGGTTGGAACCAGTTTAATCCGGTTTAAAAGAAGAATTCTTTTAATAAAATCAAAAGAGCATATAAAGTGTAAAAACATGCAAATTGAGGTTAAAATCGGTTTGATCGGGTTGGAACCGGTTAAAACCGGTTTAAAAGAAGAATTCTTGTAATACGGTTAAAACAGCATATAAAGTGTAAAACATGCGAATTGAGGTTAGAACCGGTTTGATGCGGTTTAAAAGGAGGATTCTTGTAATACGGTTAAAACAGCATATAAAATGTAAAAACTTGCAAATTGAGGTTAGTACCGGTTTGATTCGGTTGGAACCTGTTAAAACCGGTTTAAAAGAAGAATTCTTGTAATACGGTTAAAACAGCATATAAAGTGTAAAAACATGCGAATTGAGGTTAGAACCTGTTTGATCTGGTTGGAACCGGTTTAAAAGAAAAATTCTTGTAATACTGTTAAAACAGAATATAAATATGCAAATTGATGGTAGGAACCAGTTTAATCCGGTTTAAAAGAAAAATTCTTTTAATAAAATCAAAACAGCATATAAAGTGTAAAACATGCAAATTGAGGTTAAAACCGGTTTGATTCGGTTGGAACCGGTTAAAACCGGTTTAAAAGAAAGATTCTTGTAGTACGGTCAAAACAGAATATAAATATGCAAATTGTGGTAGGAACCAGTTTAATCCGGTTTAAAAGAAAAATTCTTTTAATAAAATTAAAACAGCATATAAAGTGTAAAACATGCAAATTGAGGTTAAAATCGGTTTGATCCGGTTGGAACCGGTTAAAACCGGTTTAAAAGAAGAATTCTTGTAATAGTACCGGTTTTATTCGGTTGGAACCGGTTTAAAAGAAGAATACTTGTAAGTCGGTTAAAACAGCATATAAAGTGTAAAAACATGGGAATTTAGGTTAGAACCGGTTAAAACCGGTTTAAAAGAAGATTTTTTGTAATACGGTCAAAACAGCATATAAAGTGTAAAACATGCGAATTGCGAATTGATTTTTGATCCGGTTTAAAAGAAGAATTCTTGTAATACGGTTAAAACAGCATATAAAGTGTAAAAACATGGAAATTGAGGTTAGAACCGGTTTGATCCGGTTGAAATTGGTTTAAAAAAAGAAGAATTCTTGTAATACGGTCAAAACAGCATATAAAGTGTAAAAACATTGCAAATTGAGGTTAGAACCGGTTTGATCCTGTTGGAACCGATTAAAACCGGTTTAAAAGAAGAATTCTTGTAATACGGTTAAAACAGCATATAAAGTGTAAAAACATGCAAATTGAGGTTAGAACCGGTTTGATCCGGTTAAAACCGGTTTAAAAGAAAAGAATTTCTTGTAATACGGTCAAAACAGCAATAAAGTATAAAACATGCAAATTGAGGTAGAACCAGTTTAATCCGGTTTAAAAGAAGAATTCTTTTAATAATATCAAAAGAGCATATAAAGTGTAAAACATGCAAATTGAGGTTAAAATCGGTTTGATCCGGTTGGAACCGGTTAAAACCGGTTTAAAAGAAGAATTCTTGTAATACGGTTAAAACAGCATATAAAGTGTAAAAAACATGCAAATTGAGGTTAGAACCGGTTTGATTAGGTTGGAACCGGTTAAAAACGGTTTAAAAGAAGAATTTTGTAATACGGTTAAAACAGCATATAAAGTGTAAAAACATGCAAATTGAGGTTAGAACCAGTTTGAATGCGGTTTAAAAGAGGATTCTTGTAATACGGTCAAAACAGCATATAAAGTGTAAAACATGCAAATTGAGGTTAGTACCGGTTTGATCCGGTTGGAACCGGTTAAAACCGGTTTAAAAGAAGAATTCTTGTAATACGGTTAAAACAGCATATAAAGTGTAAAAACATGCAAATTGAGGTTAGAACCGGTTTGATCCGGTTTAAAAGAAGATTCTTGTAATACGGTTAAAACAGCATATAAAGTGTAAAACATGCAAATTGATTATAAGGAGGTTTGAACCGGTTTGTTTAAAAGAAGAATTCTTGTAATACGGTTAAAACAGCATATAAAGTGTAAAACATGCAAATTGAGGTTAGAACCGGTTTGATTTGAACCGGTTAAAACCGTTTTAAAAGAAGATTTCTTGTAATACGGTCAAAACAGCATATAAAGTGTAAAAACATGCGAATTGAGGTTAGAACCGGTTTATCCGGTTTAAAAAAAATTCTTGTAATACGTTAAAACAGCATATAAAGTGTAAAAATATGCAAATTGAGGTTAGAACCGGTTTGATCCGGTTGGAACCGGTTAAAACCGGTTTAAAAAAGAAGAATTCTTGTAATACAGTTAAAACAGCATATAAAGTGTAAAACATGCAAATTGGTTAGGTTTTGAGTTGGAACCGGTTTGAACCGGTTTAAAAGAAGAATTCTTGTAATACGGTCAAAACAGCATATAAAGTGTAAAACATGCAAATTGAGGTTAGAACCGGTTTGATCCGGTTGGAACCGGTTAAAACCGGTTTAAAAGAAGAATTCTTGTAATACGGTCAAAACAGCATATAAAGTGTAAAACATGCAAATTGAGGTTAGAGGTTAGAACCAGTTTAATCCGGTTTAAAAGAAGAATTCTTGTAATAAAATCAAAACAGCATATAAAGTGTAAAAACATGCGAAATCAGGTTAGAACCGGTTTGATGCGGTATAAATGGAGGATTCTTGAAATACTATTAAAACAGCATATAAAATGTAAAAACTTGCAAATTGAGGTTAGTTTCGGTTTGATCCTGTTAAAACCGGTTTAAAAGAAGAATTCTTGTAATAAAGTGAAAAGAGAATATAAAGTGTAAAAATATGCGAAGTGAGATGAGAATCGGTTTGATTATGTTGGAACCGGATAAAACTAGTTTAAAAGAAGATTTCTTGTAGTATGGTTAAAACAGAATATAAAGTGTAAAAACATGAGAATTGAGGTTAGAATCAGTTTCATGCGGTGTAAAAGGAGGATTCTTGTAATACGGTTAAAACAGCATATAAAGTGTGAAAACATGCAAATTGATGTTAGAAACGGTTTGATCTCGTTAGAACCGGTTTAAAAGAAGGATTCTTGTAGTACGGTCAAAACAGAATATAAATATGCAAATTGAGGTAGAATTCAGTTTAATCCGGTTTAAAAGAAGAATTATGTTAATAATATCAAAAGAGCATATCAAGTGTAAAAACACGCAAATTGAGGTTAAAATCGGTTTGATCGGGTTGGAACCAGTTAAAACCGGTTTAAAAAAAGAATTCTTGTAATACGGTTAAAACAGCATATAAAGAGTAAAAAACTTGCAAATTGAGGTTAGTACCGGTTTGATTCGGTTGGAACCGGTTAAAAACGGTTTAAAAAAAGAATTTTTGTAATTCGGTTAAAACAGCATATAAAGTGTAAAAACATGCGAAATCAGGTTAGAACTGGTTTGATGCAGTTTAAAAGGAGGATTCTTGTAATACGTTTAAAACAGCATATAAAATGTAAAAACTTGCAAATTGAGGTTAGTACCGGTTTGATCCGTTTGGAACCGTTTAAAACCGGTATAAAAGAAGAATTCTTGTAATACGGTCAAAACAGCAAATAAAGTGTAAAAACATGCGAATTAAGGTTAGAACCTGTTTGATCCGGTGGGAACCGTTGTAAACGGGTTAAAAAGAAGAATTCTTGTAATAAAGTTAAACAGCATATAAAGTGTAAAAACATGGGAAATCAGGATAGAACCGGTTTGATGCGGTTTAAAAGGAGGATTCTTGAAATACGATTAAAACAGCATATCAAGTGTAAAAACATGCGAAGTGAGGTTAGAACCGGTTTGATTAGGTTGGAACCGGTTAAAACAGGTTTAAAAAAAGATTTCTTGAAGTACGGTTAAAACAGCATATGAAGTGTAAAAACATGCTAATTGGGGTTAGAACCGGTTAAAACCGTTATAAAAAAAGATTTCTTCTAATGCGGTCAAAAGAGCATATAAAGTGTAAAAACATGCGAATTGAGGTTTGATCCGGTTTAAGAGAAGAATTTTTGTATTACGTTAAAAAACAAATAAAGTATAAAAATATGCTAATTGACGTTAGAACCGGTTTGATCGGATTTAAAAGAAGGATTCTTCTAACACAGTTAAAACAGTATATAAAGTGTAAAAACTTGCAAATTGAGGTTAGTTCCGGGTTGATCCGGTTGGAACTGGTTTAAAAGAAAAATTCTTGTAATTCCGTCAAAACAGCAAATAAGGAGTAAAATCATGCGAATTGAGGTTAGAACCTTAATGATCCGGTAGGAACGGGTAAAACCGGTTTAAAAGAATAATTCTTGTAATACGGTCAAAAAAGCAAATAAAGTGTAAAAACATGCGAATTGAGGTTAGAACCGGTTTGATGCGGTTTAAAAGGAGGATTCTTCTAATACGGTTAAAACAGCATATAAAGTGTAAAACTTGGAAATTGAGGTTATTACAAGTTTGATTCGGTTGGAACCGGTTAAAACCTGTTGAAATGAAGAATTTTTGTAATAAAGTGAAAACAGCATATAAAGTGTAAAAACATGCGAATTGGTTTTAACCCGTTTGATCCGGTTGGAACTGGTTAAAACCGGTTTAAAAGAAGAATTAGTGTAATACGGTTAAAACAGCATATAAAGTGTAAAAGCATGCAAATTGAGGTTAGTACTGGTTTGATTCGGTTGGAACCGGTTAAAACCGGTTTAAAAAAAGAATTCTAGTAATTCGGTTAAAACAGCATATAAAGTGTAAAACATGCAAATTGAGGTTAGTACCGGTTTGTTTCGTTTGTAACCAGTTAAAACCGGTTTAAAAAAATAATTCTTGTAATACGGTCAAAACAGCAAATAAAGTGTAAAAACATGCGAATTGAGGTTAGAACCGGTTTGATCCTCATTAAAAGAAGGATTCTTGTAATACGGTTAAAACAGCATATAAAGTGTAAAAACATGCGAAATGAGGTTAGAACCGGTTTGATTAGGTTTGAACCGGTTTAAACCGGTTTAAAAGAAGATTTCTTGTAGTACGGTCAAAATAGAATATAAATACGCAAATTGTGGTAGGAACCAGTTTAATCCGGTTTAAAAGAATAATTCTTTTAATAAAATCTAAAGAGCATATCAAGTGTAAAAACATGCAAATTGAGGTTAGAACCGGTTTGATCGGGTTGGAACCGGTTAAAACGAATTTAAAGAAGAATTCTTGTAATACGGTTAAAACAGCATATAAAGTGTAAAAACATAGATAGTGAGGTTAGAACCGGTTTGATCCGGTTTAGAAGAAGAGTTCTTGTAATACGGTCAAAACAGCATATAAAGTGTAAAAACATGCGAATTGAGGTTAGAACCGGTTTGATCCTCATTAAAGAAGGATTCTTGTAATACGGTTAAAACAGCATATAAATTGTAAAAACTTGTAAATTGAGGTTAGAACAGGTTTGATTCGGTTGGAACCGGTTAAAACCTGTTTAAATGAAGAATTCTTGTAATAAAGTTAAAACAGCATATAAAGTGTAAAAACATGCGAAATCATGTTAGAACCGGTTTGACCAGGTTTGAACCGGTTAAAACCGGTTTAAAAAAGCAGTTCTTGTAGTACGGTCAAAACAGAATATAAATATGTAAATTGTGGTAGGAACCAGTTTAATCAAGTTTAAAAGAAAAATTCTTTTAATAAAATCAAAAGAGCATATAAGGTGTAAAAACATGCGAATTGAGGTTTGATCCGGTTTAAAAGAAGGATTCTTGAAATACAGTTAAAACAGCATATAAAATGTAAAAACATGGAAATTGAGGTTAGTACCAGTTTGATCCGGTTTAAAAGAAGAATTCTTGTAATACGGTCAAAACAGCATATAAAGTGTAAAAACATGCGAATTGAGATTAGAACCGCTTTGATCCTGTTGGAACCGGTTTGATCTAGTTTAAAAGAATGATTCTTGTAATACGATTAAAACAGCATATAAAGTGTAAAAACTTGGAAATTGTTGTTATTACCTGTTTGATCCGGTTGGTACCGGTTTAAACCAGTTTAAAAGAAAAATTACTGTAATACGGTTAAAACAGCATATAAAGTATAAAAACATGGAAATTGAGGTTACAACCCGTTTTATCCGGTTGAAATCGGATTGTTCCGGTTTAAAATAAGAATTCTTGTAATACGGTCAAAACAGCATATAAATTGTAAAAACATGCGAATTGAGGTTAGAACCAGTTTGATCCTGTTGGAACCGGTTGAAACCGGTTTAAAAGAAGAATTCTTGTAATACGGTCAAAACAGCATATAAAGTGTAAAAACATGCAAATTGAGGTTAGAACCGGTTTGATCCGGTTTGAACCGATTAAAACCGGTTTAAAAGAACATTTCTTGTAGTACGGTCAAAACAGAATATAAATATGTAAATTGAGGTAGGAACCAGTTTATGCGGTTTAAAAGGAGGATTCTTGTAATACGGTTATAAAAAAACTTGCAAAAAGGTTAGTACTTTTGATCCGGTTGGAACCTAAAACCGGTTTAAAAGAAGAATTCTTGTAATAACAGCATATAAAGTGTAAAACATGCAAATTGAGGTTAGAACCGGTTTGATCCGGTTGGAACCGGTTAAAACCGGTTTAAAAGAAGAATTACGGTTGAATATAAATATGCAAATTGTTAGGAAAGTTTAATACGGTTTAAAAGCATATAAAGTGTAAAAAAACATGCGAATTGAGGTTAGAACCGGTTTGAACCGGTTAAAACCGGTTTAAAAGAAGATTTTTTCTAATGCGGTCAAAAGAGCATAGTGTAAAACATGCGAATTGAGGTTCATAAAAAGTATTACGTTAAAAAATATATATAGTATTTGAGATTAGAACCAGTTTGATCCGGTTGAAATCGGTTTGATCGGGTTTAAAAGAAGTATTCTTGTAATACAGTTAAAACAGCATATAAAGTGTAAAACATGCAAATTGAGGTTAGAACCGGTTTGATCCGGTTGGAACCGTTGAAACTTATAATACGGTTATAAATCCAGGTTTAAAAGAAGAATTCTTGTAATAAAATCAAAACAGCATATAAAGTGTAAAACATGCGAATTGAGGTTAGAACCGGTTTGATCCGGTTGGAACCGGTTAAAACCGGTTTAAAAGAAGAATTCTTGTAATACGGTTAAAACAGCATATAAAGTGTAAAAACATGCAAATTGAGGTTAGAACCGGTTTGATCCTGGTTTGAACCGGTTTTAAACCAAAACAGAATTTAAAAAAAGAATTCTTGTAATACGGTTAAAACAGCATATAAAGTGTAAAACATGCAAATTGAGGTTAGAAACGGTTTGATCAGTTAACAGCATATAAAGTGTAAACCGGTTTAAAAGAAGAAAAATTCTTGTAGTACGGTCAAAACAGAATATAAATATGCAAATTGAGGTAGAATTCAGTTTAATCCGGTTTAAAAGAAGAATTATGTTAATAATATCAAAAGAGCATATCAAGTGTAAAAACACGCAAATTGAGGTTAAAATCGGTTTGATCGGGTTGGAACCAGTTAAAACCGGTTTAAAAAAAGAATTCTTGTAATACGGTTAAAACAGCATATAAAGAGTAAAAACTTGCAAATTGAGGTTAGTACCGGTTTGATTCGGTTGGAACCGGTTAAAAACGGTTTAAAAAAAGAATTTTTGTAATTCGGTTAAAACAGCATATAAAGTGTAAAAACATGCGAAATCAGGTTAGAACTGGTTTGATGCAGTTTAAAAGGAGGATTCTTGTAATACGTTTAAAACAGCATATAAAATGTAAAAACTTGCAAATTGAGGTTAGTACCGGTTTGATCCGTTTGGAACCGGTTAAAACCGGTTTAAAAGAAGAATTCTTGTAATACGGTCAAAACAGCAAATAAAGTGTAAAACATGCGAATTGAGGTTAGAACCTGTTTGATCCGGTGGGAACCGTTGTAAACCGGTTAAAAAGAAGAATTCTTGTAATAAAGTTAAACAGCATATAAAGTGTAAAAACATGGGAAATCAGGATAGAACCGGTTTGATGCGGTTTAAAAGGAGGATTCTTGAAATACGATTAAAACAGCATATAAAGTGTAAAACATGCAAATTGAGGTTAGAACCGGTTTGATTAGGTTGGAACCGGTTAAAACAGGTTTAAAAAAAGATTTCTTGAAGTACGGTTAAAACAGCATATAAAGTGTAAAACATGCTAATTGAGGTTAGAACCGGTTAGAACCGGTTAAAACCGTTATAAAAAAAGATTTCTTCTAATGCGGTCAAAAGAGCATATAAAGTGTAAAACATGCGAATTGAGGTTTGATCCGGTTTAAGAGAAGAATTTTTGTATTACGTTAAAAAAGAAAATAAAGTATAAAAAATATGCTAATTGACGTTAGAACCGGTTTGATCGGTTTAAAAGAAGGATTCTTCTAACACAGTTAAAACAGTATATAAAGTGTAAAACTTGCAAATTGAGGTTAGTTCCGGTTGATCCGGTTGGAACTGGTTTAAAAGAAGAATTCTTGTAATTCCGTCAAAACAGCAAATAAGGAGTAAAATCATGCAAATTGAGGTTAGAACCTTAATGATCCGGTAGGAACCGGTAAAACCGGTTTAAAAGAAGAATTCTTGTAATACGGTCAAAACAGCAAATAAAGTGTAAAACATGCGAATTGAGGTTAGAACCGGTTTGATGCGGTTTAAAAGAAGGATTCTTGTAATACGGTTAAAACAGCATATAAAGTGTAAAACTTGGAAATTGAGGTTATTACAAGTTTGATTCGGTTGGAACCGGTTAAAACCTGTTTAAATGAAGAATTTTTGTAATAAAGTTAAAACAGCATATAAAGTGTAAAACATGCGAATTGGTTTAGAACCGGTTTGATCCGGTTGGAACCGGTTAAAACCGGTTTAAAAGAAGAATTCTTGTAATACGGTTAAAACAGCATATAAAGTGTAAAAGCATGCAAATTGAGGTTAGGAACCAGTTTGATTCGGTTGGAACCGGTTTAAACCGGTTTAAAAAAAAAATTCTTTTAATAAAATTAAAACAGCATATAAAGTGTAAAACATGCGAATTGAGGTTAGAACCGGTTTGATCCGGTTTAAAAGAAGGATTCTTGTAATACGGTACGGTTAAAACAGCATATAAAGTGTAAAAACATGCGAATTGAGGTTAGAACCGGTTTGATCCGGTTTAAAAGAAGAATTCTTGTAATACGGTTAAAACAGCATATAAAGTGTAAAACATGCAAATTGAGGTTAGAACCGTTTGATCCTGTTGGAACCGGTTTGATCGGTTTAAAAGAAGAATTCTTGTAATACGATTAAAACAGCATATAAAGTGTAAAAAACTTGCGAAATTGAGGTTAGAACCGGTTTGATCCGGTTGGAACCGGTTTAAACCAGTTTAAAAGAAGAATTCTTGTAATACGGTTAAAACAGCATATAAAGTGTAAAAACATGGAAATTGAGGTTAGAACCGGTTTGATCCGGTTGAAATCGGATTGTTCCGGTTTAAAAGAAGAATTCTTGTAATACGGTCAAAACAGCATATAAATTGTAAAACATGCGAATTGAGGTTAGAACTCCTTTGATCCTGTTGGAACCGATTGAAACCGGTTTAAAAGAAGAATTCTTGTAATACGGTCAAAACAGCATATAAAGTGTAAAACATACAAATTGAGGTTAGAACCGGTTTGACCGGGTTTGAACCGATTAAAACCGGTTTAAAAGAACATTTCTTGTAGTACGGTCAAAACAAAATATAAATATGGAAATTGTGGTAGGAACCAGTTTAATCCGGTTTAAAAGAAAAATCTTTTAATAAAATCAAAACAGCATATAAAGTGTAAAAAAACATGCAAATTGATATTAAAATCGGTTTGATCCGGTTGGAACCGATTAAAACCGGTTTAAAAGAAGAATTTTGTAATTCGGTTAAACAGCATATAAAGTGTAAAACATTCGAGGTTAGTGTAAAACATGGTTTGATTTCGAACCGGTTAAAACCGGTTTAAAAGAAGATTTTTTTAATGCAGTCAAAAAAATTCTTGCATATAAAGTGTAAAACATGCGAATTGAGGTTTGATCCGGTTTAAAAGAAGAATTCTTGTAATACAGTTAAAACAGCATATAAAGTGTAAAACATGCGAATTGAGGTTAGAACCGGTTTGATCCAGTTGAAATCTGTTTGATCCAGTTTAAAAGAAGAATTCTTGTAATACGGTTAAAACAGCATATAAAGTGTAAAACATGCGAATTGAGGTTAGAACCGGTTTGATCCTGTTGGAACCGGTTAAAACCGGTTTAAAAGAAGAATTCTTGTAATACGGTCAAAACAGCATATAAAGTGTAAAACATGCAAATTGAGGTTAGAACCGGTTTGATCCTTTGGAACCGGTTAAAACCGGTTTAAAAGAAGAATTCTTGTAATACGGTCAAAACAGCATATAAAGTGTAAAACATGCAAATTGAGGTTAGAACCGGTTTGATCCGGTTGTTTAAAACCGGTTTAAAAGAAGAATTCTTGTAATACGGTCAAAACAGCATATAAAGTATGCAAATTGAGGTTAGAACCAGTTTAATCCGGTTTAAAAGAAAAATTCTTTAATAATACGGTCAAAACAGCATATAAAGTGTAAAACATGCAAATTGAGGTTAGAACCGGTTTGATCCGGTTTGATCCGGTTTAAAAGAAGGATTCTTGTAATACGGTCAAAACAGCATATAAAGTGTAAAACATGCAAATTTAGAACCGGTTTGAGAAAAAGAAGAATTCTTGTAATACGGTATAAAGTGTAAAAAACATGCAAATTGAGGTTAGAACCGGTTTGATCCGTTTGGAACCGGTTTAAAAGAAGAATTCTTGTAATACGGTCAAAACAGCATATAAAGTGTAAAAAACATGCAAATTGAGGTTAGAACCAGTTTGATCCGGTTGGAACCGGTTAAAACCGGTTTAAAAGAATTCTTGTAATACGGTCAAAACAGCATATAAAGTGTAAAACATGCAAATTGAGGTTAGAACCAGTTTGATCCGGTTTAAAAGGAAGATTCTTGTAATAACGGTTAAAACAGCATATAAAGTGTAAAACAGCATGCAAATTGAGGTTAGGTTAGAACCGGTTTGATTTTAAAACCGGTTTAAAAGAAGAATTCTTGTAATACGGTTAAAACAGCATATAAAGTGTAAAACATGCAAATTGAGGTTAGAACCGGTTTGATCCGGTTGGAACCGGTTAAAACCGGTTTAAAAGAAGAATTCTTGTAATACGGTTAAAACAGCATATAAAGTGTAAAACATGCAAATTGAGGTTAGAACTGGTTTGATCCGGTTGGTAACCGTTTAAAACCGGTTTAAAAGAAGAATTCTTGTAATAAAGGTTAAAACAGCATATAAAGTGTAAAAATTCATGCAAATTGAGGTTAGAACCGGTTTGAAAACATGCGGTTGGAACCAGTTAAATCCGGTTTAAAAAAAGAATTCTTGTAATACGGTTAAAACAGCATATAAAGTGTAAAAATTGCAAATTGAGGTTAGAACCAGTTTGATCCGGTTTAAAAGAAGAATTCTTGTAATACGGTTAAAACAGCATATAAAGTGTAAAACATGCAAATTGAGGTTAGAACCGGTTTGATTAGGTTTGAACCGGTTAAAACCGGTTTAAAAGAAGATTTCTTGTAATACGGTCAAAACAGAATATAAAAAACATGCAAATTGAGGTAGGAACCAGTTTAATCCGGTTTAAAAGAAGAATTCTTTTAATAAAATCAAAACAGCATATAAAGTGTAAAACATGCAAATTGAGGTTAGAACCGGTTTGATCCGGTTGGAACCGGTTAAAACCGGTTTAAAAGAAGAATTCTTGTAATACGGTTAAAACAGCATATAAAGTGTAAAAACATGCATATTGAGGTTAGAACCGGTTTGATCCGGTTTAAAAGAAGAATTCTTGTAATACGGTCAAAACAGCATATAAAGTGTAAAACATGCGAATTGAGGTTAGAACCGGTTTGATCCTCATTAAAAAAGGAAAAGAAGAAGTAATACGGTTAAAACAGCATATAAAGTGTAAAAACATGCAAATTGAGGTTATTACAGGTTTGATTCGGTTGGAACCGGTTAAAACCGGTTTAAAAGAAGAATTCTTGTAATAAAGTTAAAACAGCATATAAAGTGTAAAACATGCGAAATGAGGTTAGAACCGGTTTGACTAGGTTTGAACCGGTTAAAACCGGTTTAAAAAAAGAGTTCTTGTAGTACGGTCAAAACAGAATATAAATATGTAAATTGTGGTAGGAACCAGTTTAATCCGGTTTAAAAGAAAAATTCTTTTAATAAAATCAAAAGAGCATATAAAGTGTAAAAAACATGCGAATTGAGGTTTGATCCGGTTTAAAAGAAGGATTCTTGTAATACAGTTAAAACAGCATATAAAATGTAAAAACATGGAAATTGAGGTTAGTACCAGTTTGATCCGGTTTAAAAGAAGAATTCTTGTAATACGGTCAAAACAGCATATAAAGTGTAAAAACATGCGAATTGAGGTTAGAACCGCTTTGATCCTGTTGGAACCGGTTTGATCCGGTTTAAAAGAATGATTCTTGTAATACGGTTAAAACAGCATATAAAGTGTAAAACTTGGAAATTGAGGTTATTACCTGTTTGATCCGGTTGGAACCGGTTTAATCCAGTTTAAAAGAAGAATTCTGTAATACGGTTAAAACAGCATATAAAGTATAAAAACATGGAAATTGAGGTTACAACCCGTTTTATCCGGTTGAAATCGGATTGTTCCGGTTTAAAATAAGAATTCTTGTAATACGGTCAAAACAGCATATAAATTGTAAAAACATGCGAATTGAGGTTAGAACTCCTTTGATCCTGTTGGAACCGATTGAAACCGGTTTAAAAGAAGAATTCTTGTAATACGGTCAAAACAGCATATAAAGTGTGAAAACATACAAATTGAGGTTAGAACCGGTTTGACCGGTTTGAACCGATTAAAACCGGTTTAAAAGAACATTTCTTGTAGTACGGTCAAAACAAAATATAAATATGGAAATTGTGGTAGGAACCAGTTTAATCCGGTTTAAAAGAAAAATCTTTTAATAAAATCAAAACAGCATATAAAGTGTAAAACATGCAAATTGATATTAAAACCGATTTGATCCGGTTTGGAACCGGAACCGATTAAAACCGGTTTAAAAGAAGAATATTTGTATTTCGGTTAAAACAGCATATAAAGTGTAAAACATTTAGTAAACCGGTTAAAACCGGTTTAAAAGAAGAATTTTTGTAATGCAGTCAAAACAGCATATAAAGTGTAAAACATGCGAATTGAGGTTTGAACCGGTTTGAAAGAAGGAACCGGTTAATACAGGTTAAAACAGCATATAAAGTGTAAAACATGGGAATTGAGGTTAGAATATGTTTGATTGTGTTAGAAATCAGTTTAATCCAGTTTAAAAGAAGAATTCTTGTAATACGGTCAAAAGCATATAAAGTGTAAAACATGCGAATTGAGGTTAGAACTCGATTTGATCCTGTTGGAACCGATTAAAACCGGTTTAAAAGAAGAATTCTTCTAATACGGTCAAAACAGCATATAAAGTGTAAAACATGCGAATTGAGGTTTGATCCGGTTTAAAAGAAGAATTCTTGTAATACGGTTAAAACAGCATATAAAGTGTAAAAAAATGCAAATTGAGGTTTGAACCGGTTGAAAACGGTTTGATCGGTTTAAAAGAAGAATTCTTGTAATACGGTCAAAACAGCATATAAAGTGTAAAACATGCAAATTGAGGTTAGAACCGGTTTGATCCGGTTGGAACCGGTTTAAACCGGTTTAAAAGAAGAATTCTTGTAGTACGGTCAAAACAGAATATAAATATGCAAATTGAGGTAGGAACCAGTTTAATCCGGTTTAAAAGAAGAATTCTTTTAATAAAATCAAAACAGCATATAAAGTGTAAAAACATGCAAATTGATGTTATTACCGGTTTGATCCGGTTGAACCGGTTAAAACCGGTTTAAAAGAAGAATTCTTGTAATACTATTAAAACAGCATATAAAGTGTAAAAACATGCAAATTGAGGTTAGAACCGGTTTGATCCTGGTTAAAACCGGTTTAAAAGAAGAATTCTTGTAATAAAGTCAAAACAGAATATAAAGTGTAAAAATATGTGGTAGGAACCAGTTTAAGGTTTAGAAAAATTCTTTTTGATTATGTTGGAATAAAGTGTAAAACATGCGTTTAAAAGAAGATTTCTTGTAAAAGAAGGATTCTATACAGTTAAAACAGCATATAAAGTGTAAAACATGAAAATTGAGGTTAGAACCGGTTTGATGCCGGTTTAAAAAGGAGGTAATACGGTCTTGTAATACGGTTAAAACAGCATATAAAGTGTAAAACATGCAAATTGAGTAGTACGGTTAAAAAAGAGGTTTGATCTAGTTAGAACCGGTTTAAAAGAAGAATTCTTGTAATACGGTCAAAACAGAATGTAAAACATGCAAATTGAGGTTAGAATCGGTTTGTTTAACCAGTTAAAACCGGTTTAAAAGAAGAATTCTTGTAATAATATTAAAACAGCATATAAAGTGTAAAAACATGCAAATTGAGGTTAAAACCGGTTTGATCGGTTGGAACCAGTTAAAACCGGTTTAAAAAAAGAATTTTGTAATACGGTTAAAACAGCATATAAAGTGTAAAACATGCGAAATGAGGTTAGAACTGGTTTGATGCAGTTTAAAAGGAGGATTCTTGTAATACGTTTAAAACAGCATATAAAATGTAAAACTTGCAAATTGAGGTTAGTACCGGTTTGATCCGTTTGGAACCGTTTAAAACCGGTTTAAAAGAAGAATTCTTGTAATACGGTCAAAACAGCAAATAAAGTGTAAAACATGCGAATTGAGGTTAGAACCTGTTTGATCCGGTGGGAACCGTTGTAAACGGGTTAAAAAGAAGAATTCTTGTAATAAAGTTAAACAGCATATAAAGTGTAAAACATGGGAAATCAGGATAGAACCGGTTTGATGCGGTTTAAAAGGAGGATTCTTGAAATACGATTAAAACAGCATATAAAGTGTAAAACATGCAAATTGAGGTTAGAACCGGTTTGATTAGGTTGGAACCGGTTAAAACAGGTTTAAAAAGAGATTTCTTGAAGTACGGTTAAAACAGCATATAAAGTGTAAAACATGCTAATTGGGGTTAGAACCGGTTAAAACCGTTTAAAAAAAGATTTCTTGTAATGCGGTCAAAAGAGCATATAAAGTGTAAAACATGCGAATTGAGGTTTGATCCGGTTTAATCGAAGAATTTTCTTGTAATACGTTAAAACAGCATATAAAGTATAAAAAAAATATGCAAATTGAGGTTAGAACCGGTTTGATCGGTTTAAAAGAAGAATTCTTGTAATAAAACAGGTTAAAACAGCATTGAGGTTAGAACCTTTTGATCCGGTTGGAACTGGTGTTCTTGTAATACGGTCAAACATAAAGTGTAAAACATGCGAATTGAGGTTAGAACCGGTTTGATCCGGTTTAAAAGAAGAATTCTTGTAATACGGTCAAAACAGCATATAAAGTGTAAAACATGCGAATTGAGGTTAGAACCGGTTTGATCCGGTTTAAAAGAAGGATTCTTGTAATACGGTTAAAACAGCATATAAAGTGTAAAACTTGCAAATTGAGGTTATTACAGGTTTGATTCGGTTGGAACCGGTTAAAACCGGTTTAAAAGAAGAATTCTTGTAATAAAGTTAAAACAGCATATAAAGTGTAAAACATGCGAAATGAGGTTAGAACCGGTTTGATTAGGTTTGAACCGGTTAAAACCGGTTTAAAAAAAGAGTTCTTGTAGTACGGTCAAAACAGAATATAAATATGCAAATTGAGGTTAGGAACCAGTTTGGAACCGGTTAAAACCGGTTTAAAAAAACAGAAAAATTCTTTAATAAAATCAAAAGAGCATATAAAGTGTAAAACATGCGAATTGAGGTTAGAACCGGTTTGATCCTCATTAAAAGAAGGATTCTTGTAATACGGTTAAAACAGCATATAAATTGTTTAAAAGGTTAAGGTTTGATTCTTGTTTAATACAGTTAAAACAGCATATAAAGTGTAAAAACATGCAAATCAGGTTAAATTGAGGTTAGAACCAGTTTGATCCGGTTTAAAAGAAGAATTCTTGTAATACGGTCAAAACAGCATATAAAGTGTAAAACATGCAAATTGAGGTTAGAACCGGTTTGATCCTGTTGGAACCGGTTTGATCCGGTTTAAAAGAAGATTCTTGTAATACGATTAAAACAGCATATAAAGTGTAAAACTTGAAATTGTTGTTATTACCTGTTTGATCCGGTTGGTACCGGTTTAATCCAGTTTAAAAAAAGAATTACTGTAATACGATTAAAACAGCATATAAAGTATAAAAACATGGAAATTGAGGTTACAACCGGTTTTATCCGGTTGAAATCGGATTGTTCCGGTTTAAAATAAGAATTCTTGTAATACGGTCAAAACAGCATATAAATTGTAAAAACATGCGAATTGAGGTTAGAACTCCTTTGATCCTGTTGGAACCGATTGAAACCGGTTTAAAAGAAGAATTCTTGTAACAAGGTCAAAACAGTATATAAAGTGTGAAAACATACAAATTGAGGTTGGAACCGGTTTGACCGGGTTTGAACCGATTAAAACCGGTTTAAAAGAACATTTCTTGTAGTACGGTCAAAACAAAATATAAATATGGAAATTCTGGTAGGAACCAGTTTAATCCGGTTTAAAAGAAAAAATCTTTTAATAAAATCAAAACAGCATATAAAGTGTAGAAACATGCAAATTGATATTAAAATCGATTTGATCCGGTTGGAGCCGATTAAAACCGGTTTAAAAGAAGAATATTTGTATTTCGGTTTAAACAGCATATAAAGTGTAAAAACATTCGAATTGAGGTTAGAATCGATTAAAACCGGTTTAAAAGAAGATTTTTTTTAATGCAGTCAAAAAGAGCATAGAAAGTGTAAAAAACATGCGAATTGAGGTTTGATCCGGTTTAAAAGAAGCATTCTTGTAATACAGTTAAAACAGCATATAAAGTGTAAAACATGGGAATTGAGGTTAGATCCGGTTTGATCCAGTTGAAATCTGTTTGATCCAGTTTAAAAGAAGAATTCTTGTAATACGGTCAAAACAGCATATAAAGTGTAAAACATCCGAATTGAGGTTAGAACTCCTTTGATCCTGTTGGAACCGATTAAAACCGGTTTAAAAGAAGAATTCTTGTAATACGGTCAAAACAGCATATAAAGTGTGAAAACATACAAATTGAGGTTAGAACCGGTTTGATCCTTTTTGAACCGATTAAAACCGGTTGAAAAGAAGAATTCTTGTAACACGGTCAAAACAGCATATAAAGTGTGAAACATGCAAATTGAGGTTGGAACCGGTTAAAACCGGTTTAAAAGAAGATTTCATGTAGTACGGTCAAAACAGAATATAAATATGCAAATTGAGATACGAACCAGTTAAATCCGGGTTAAAAGAAGAATACGGTCAAAACAGCATATATAGTGTAAAAAACATGCAAATTGATGTTAGAAACGGTTTGATCCCGTTGGAATCGGTTTAAAAGAAGGATTCTTGTAGTACGGTCAAAACAGAATATAAATATGCAAATTGAGGTAGAAACCAGTTTAATGCGGTTTAAAAAAAAGAATTCTTTTAATAATATCAAAAGAGCATATAAAGTGTAAAAACATACAATGTGAGTATGGTACCAGTTTGATACGTTTGAAATCTATTAAAACCGGTTTAAAAGAAGAATTCTTGTAATTTGGTTAAAACAGCATATAAATTGTAAAACATGCAAATTGAGGTTAGAACCGGTTAAAACCGTTTTAAAAAAAGAAGTTTTCTTGTAGTACGGTTAAAACAGAATATAAATATGCAAATTGTGGTAGGAACCAGTTTAATTCGGTTTAAAAGAAAAATTCTTTTAATAAAATCAAAAGAGCATATAAAGTGTAAAAACATGCGAATTGAGGTTTGATCCGGTTTAAAAGAAGGATTCTTAAATACAGTTAAAACAGCATATAAAATGTAAAAACATGGAAATTGAGTTTGGAACCGGTTTGATCCGGTTTAAAAGAAGAATTCTTTTAATACGGTTAAAACAGCATATAAAGTGTAAAACATGGAAATTGAGGTTAGAACCGGTTTGATCCGGTTGAAATTGGTTTGATCCGGTTTAAAAGAAGAATTCTTGTATTACGGTCAAAACAGCATATAAAGTGTAAAAACATGCGAATTGAGGTTAGAACTCCTTTGATCCTGTTGGAACCGATTTGAACTAGTTTAAAATAATGATTCTTGTAATAGGATTAAAACAGCATATAAAGTGTAAAAACTTGCAAATTGAGGTTAGTACCGGTTTGATCCTTTTTGAATCGATTGAAACCGGTTTAAAAGAAGAATTCTTGTAATACGGTCAAAACAGCATATAAAGTGTAAAAACATGCAAATTAATGTTAGAAACGGTTTGATCCCGTTAGAACCGGTTTAAAAGAAGGATTCTTGTAGTACGGTCAAAACAGAATATAAATATGCAAATTGAGGTAGAAACCAGTTTAATCCGGTTTAAAAGAAGAATTCTTGTAATACGGTTAAAACAGCATATAAAGTGTAAAACATGCAAATTGAGGTTAGAAATGGTTTGATTCCGTTTAAAAGAAGAATTCTTGTAATACGGTCAAAACAGCATATAAAGTGTAAAACATGCGAATTGAGGTTAGAACTGGTTTGATCCGGTTTAAAAGGAGGATTCTTGTAATACGGTTAAAACAGCATATAAAATGTAAAACATTGCAAATTGAGGTTAGAACCGGTTTGATCCGTTTGGAACCAGTTAAAACCGGTTTAAAAGAAGAATTCTTGTAATACGTTCAAAACAGCATATAAAGTGTAAAACATGCGAATTGAGGTTAGAACCGGTTTGATTAGGTTTGAACCGGTTTAAACCGGTTTAAAAGAAGATTTCTTGTAGTACGGTCAAAACAGAATATAAATATAAAACATGAAATTGTGGTAGAACCAGTTTAATCCGGTTTAAAAGAAGAATTCTTTTAATAAAATCAAAACAGCATATAAAGTGTAAAACATGCAAATTGAGGTTAGAACCGGTTTGATCGGGTTGGAACAGGTTAAAACGGTTTAAAAGAAGAATTCTTGTAATACGGTTAAAACAGCATATAAAGTGTAAAACATGCAAATTGAGGTTAAAACCGGTTTGATCCAGGTTTGAACCGGTTAAAACCGGTTTAAAAGAAGATTTCTTGTAGTACGGTCAAAACAGAATATAAATATGCAAATTATGATCAGTAGAAACCAGTTTAATCCGGTTTAAAAAAAAAATTATTTAATAAAATCAAAACAGCATATAAAGTGTAAAAACATGCAAATTGAGGTTAGAACCGGTTTGATAAAACCGGTTTAAAAACGGTTTAAAAATTTTTTTGTAATACGGTCAAAACAGCATATAAAGTGTAAAAACATGCGAATTGAGGTTTGATCCGGTTTAAAAGAAGAATTCTTGTAATACGGTCAAAACAGCATATAAAGTGTAAACACATACGAATTGAGGTTAGAACTCGTTTGATCCTGTTGGAACTGATTAAAACCGGTTTAAAAGAAGAATTCTTGTAACACGGTCAAAACAGCATATAAAAAGTAAAACATGCAAATTGAGGTTAGAACCGGTTTGATCCTTTTGAACCGATTAAAACCGGTTTAAAAGAAGAATTCTTGTAATACGGTCAAAACAGCATATAAAGTGTGAAAACATGCAAATTGAGGTTGGAACCGGTTTGATCCGGTTGGAACCGGTTATAATCGGTTTAAAAGAAGAATTCTTGTAATATGGTCAAAACAGCATATAAAGTGTAAAACATGGAAATTGAGGTTAGAACCGGTTTTATCTGGTTGGAACCAGATTAAAGTCCGGTTTAAAACATGAAATTAGACTTCTTGTAATACGGTTGTAAACAGCATATAAAAAAAAATGCAAATTGAGGTAAACATGCAAATTTTAAAACATGTTAGAACCGGTTTGATCCTTTTGGAACCGGTTTAAAAAAAGAAGAATTCTTGTAATACGGTTAAAACAGCATATAAAGTGTAAAAACATGCAAATTGAGGTTAGAACCGGTTTGATCCGGTTTAAAAGAAGAATTCTTGTAATACGGTCAAAACAGCATATAAAGTGTAAAACATGCAAATTGAGGTTAAAACTGGTTTGATCCGGTTTAAAAGAAGAATTCTTGTAATACGGTTAAAACAGCATATAAAGTGTAAAAACATGCAAATTGAGGTTAGAACCGGTTTGAAACCGGTTTAAAAGAAGAATTCTTGTAATACGGTTAAAACAGCATATAAAGTGTAAAAACATGCAAATTGAGGTTAGAACCGGTTTGATCCGGTTGGAACCGGTTTGAACCGGTTTAAAAGAAGAATTTTGTAATACGGTCAAAACAGCATATAAAGTGTAAAAAACATGCAAATTGAGGTTAGAACCGGTTTGATTCAGTGGAACCGGTTAAAAAAAAAGAATTCTTGTAATACGGTTAAAACAGCATATAAAGTGTAAAAACATGCATGAGGTTAATTTGAGGTTGGAACCTGTTAAAACCGGTTTAAAAGAAGAATTCTTGTAATACGGTTAAAACAGCATATAAAGTGTAAAAAACATGCAAATTGAGGTTAGAACCGGTTTGATCCGGTTGGAACTGATTTGAACCGGTTTAAAAGAAGATTTCTTGTAATACGGTCAAAACAGCATATAAAGTGTAAAACATGCAAATTGAGGTTAGAACCGGTTTGATTCAGTTGGAACCGGTTAAAACCGGTTTAAAAGAAGAATTCTTGTAATACGGTCAAAACAGCATATAAAGTGTAAAACATGCAAATTGAGGTTAGAACCGGTTTGATCCGGTTGGAACCGTTTAAAACCGGTTTAAAAGAAGAATTCTTGTAATACGGTCAAAACAGCATATAAAGTGTAAAAACATGCAAATTGAGGTTAGAACCGGTTTGATCAGGTTGGAACCGTTAAAACCGGTTTAAAAAGAATTCTTGTTTAAAACAGAATATAGTACGGTCAAAACAGGTTATAAAAGTGGTGATGCAAATTGATGTTTGAACCAGTTTGATCCATTAGAACCGGTTTAAAAGAAGAATTCTTGTAATACGGTCAAAAGAGCATATAAAGTGTAAAACATGCAAATTGAGGTTAGAAACCGGTTTGATCCGGTTTAAAAAAGAATTCTTGTAATACGGTCAAAACAGCATATAAAGTGTAAAAACATGCAAATTGAGGTTAGAACCGGTTTGTTTGATCCGTTTGGAAATGGTTAAAACCGGTTTAAAAGAAGAATTCTTGTAATACGGTCAAAACAGCATATAAAGTGTAAAACATGGAAATTGAGTGATAGAACCGGTTTTATCTGGTTGGAACCAGATTAATCCAGTTAGAACCGGTTTAAAAGAAGAATTCTTGTAATACTGTTAAAACAGCATATAAAGTGTAAAAAATGCAAATTGAGGTTAAAACCGGTTTGATCCAGTTTAAAAGAAGAATTCTTGTAATACGGTTAAAACAGCATATAAAGTGTAAAAACATGCAAATTGAGGTTAGAACCGGTTTGATCCGGTTGGAACCTGTTAAAACCGGTTTAAAAGAAGAATTCTTGTAATACGGTCAAAACAGCATATAAAGTGTAAAACATGCAAATTGAGGTTAGAACCTGTTTGATCCGGTTGGAACCCAGTTAAAACCGGTTTAAAAGAAGAATTCTTGTAATACGGTTAAAACAGCATATAAAGTGTAAAAAATGCAAATTGAGGTTAAAACCGGTTTGATCCGGTTTAAAAGAAGAATTCTTGTAATACGGTTAAAACAGCATATAAAGTGTAAAAACATGCAAATTGAGGTTAGAACCTGTTTGATCCAGTTGGAACTGGTTTAAACCGGTTTAAAAGAAGAATTCTTGTAATACGGTTAAAACAGCATATAAAGTGTAAAACATGCGAATTGAGGTTAAAACCGGTTTGATCCTTTGGGAACTGGTTTAAACCGGTTTAAAAGAAGAATTCTTGTAATACGGTTAAAACAGCATATAAAGTGTAAAATCATGCAAATTGAGGTTAGAACCGGTTTGATTTTGGTTTAAAAGAAGAATTCTTGTAATACGGTTAAAACAGCATATAAAGTGTAAAAAACATGCAAATTGAGGTTAAAACCTGTTTGAAAACCGGTTTAAAAGAAGAATTCTTGTAATACGGTTAAAACAGCATATAAAGTGTAAAAACATGCAAATTGAGGTTAGAACTGGTTTGATCCGGTTGGAACATGTTTTAAACCGGTTTAAAAGAAGATTTCTTGTAATACGGTTAAAACAGCATATAAAGTGTAAAACATGCAAATTGAGGTTAGAACCGGTTTGATTAAACCGGTTTAAAAGAAGAATTCTTGTAATACGGTTAAAACAGCATATAAAGTGTAAAACATGCAAATTGAGGTTAGAACCGGTTTGATCCGAACCGGTTAAAACCGGTTTAAAAGAAGATTTCTTGTAATACGGTTAAAACAGCATATAAAGTGTAAAAACATGTAAATTGAGGTTAGAACCGGTTTGATCCGGTTTAAAAGAAGAATTCTTGTAATACGGTTAAAACAGCATATAAAGTGTAAAACATGCAAATTGAGGTTAGAACCGGTTTGATCCGGTCGGTTAAAACAGTTTAAAAACGGTTTAAACCGGTTAAAAGAAGAATTTTGTAATACGGTTAAAACAGCATATAAAGTGTAAAACATGCGAATTGAGGTTAGAACCGGTTTGATCCGGTTTAAACCGGTTTAAAAGAAGAATTCTTGTAATACGGTCAAAACAGCATATAAAGTGTAAAACATGCAAATTGAGGTTAGAACCGGTTTGATCCGGTTGGAACCAGTTAAAACCGGTTTAAAAGAAGAATTCTTGTAATACGGTTAAAACAGCATATAAAGTGTAAAACATGCAAATTGAGGTTAGAACCGGTTTGATCCGGTTGGAACCGAGGAAACCGGTTTAAAAGAAGAATTTTGTAATACGGTTAAAACAGCATATAAAGTGTAAAAACATGCGAAATTGAGGTTAGAACCGGTTTGATCCGGTTGGAACCGGTTAAAACCGGTTTAAAAGAAGAATTCTTGTAATACGGTCAAAACAGCATATAAAGTGTAAAAAACATGTAAATTGAGGTTAGAACCGGTTTAATCCGGTTTAAAAGAAGATTTCTTGTAATACGGTTAAAACAGCATATAAAGTGTAAAACATGCGAATTGAGGTTAGAACCGGTTTGATCCGGTTTAAAAGAAGGATTCTTGTAATACGGTTAAAACAGCATATAAAGTGTAAAAACATGCAAATTGAGGTTAGAACCGGTTTGATCCGGTTGGAACCGGTTAAAACCGGTTTAAAAGAAGAATTCTTGTAATACGGTCAAAACAGCATATAAAGTGTAAAAAACATGCAAATTGAGGTTAGAACCTGTTTGATCCGGTTTCTTTGAAACGGTTTAAACCGGTTTAAAAGAAGAATTCTTTAATAAAGTCAAAACAGCATATAAAGTGTAAAACATGCAAATTGAGGTTAGAACCGGTTTGATCCGGTTGGAACCGGTTTAAAACCGGTTTAAAAAAGATTTCTTGTAATACGGTCAAAACAGCATATAAAGTGTAAAACATGCAAATTGAGGTTAGAACCGGTTTGATCCGGTTTAAAACCCGGTTTAAAAGAAGAATTCTTTAATAAAATCAAAACAGCATATAAAGTGTAAAACATGCAAATTAGAACCGGTTTGATCCGGTTTGGAACCGGTTAAAACCGGTTTAAAAGAAGAATTCTTGTAATACGGTTAAAACAGCATATAAAGTGTAAAAACATGCAAATTGAGGTTAGAACCGGTTTGATCCTTTGGAACTGGTTAAAACCGGTTTAAAAGAAGAATTCTTGTAATACGGTTAAAACAGCATATAAAGTGTAAAACATGGAAATTGAGGTTAGTACCGGTTTGAACCGGTTTAAACCGGTTTAAAACCGGTTTAAAAGAAGAATTCTTGTAATACGGTCAAAACAGCATATAAAGTGTAAAACATGCAAATTGAGGTTAGAACCGGTTTGATCCGGTTGGAACCTGTTAAAACCGGTTTAAAAGAAGAATTCTTGTAATACGGTTAAAACAGCATATAAAGTGTAAAACATGCAAATTGAGGTTAGAACCGGTTTGATCCGGTTGGAACCTGTTAAAACCGGTTTAAAAGAAGAATTCTTGTAATACGGTTAAAACAGCATATAAAGTGTAAAACATGCAAAATTGAGGTTAGAACCGGTTTGATTCGGTTGGAACCGGTTAAAACCGGTTTAAAAGAAGAATTCTTGTAATACGGTCAAAACAGCATATAAAGTGTAAAACATGCAAATTGAGGTTAAACCGGTTTGAATTAAAACCGGTTTAAAAGAAGAATTCTTGCAAATTGAATAAACCGGTTTAAAAGAAGATCAAAACAGCATATAAAGTGTAAAACATGCAAATTGAGGTTAGAACCGGTTTGATCCGGTTGGAACCGTTAAAACCGGTTTAAAAGAAGAATTTCTAATTTGTTAAAACAGCATATAAAGTGTAAAACATGTAAATTGAGGTTAGAACCTGTTTGATCCGGTTTGAACCAGTTAAAACCGGTTTAAAAGAAGAATTCTTGTAATACGGTTAAAACAGCATATAAAGTGTAAAAAACATGCAAATTGAGGTTAGAACCGGTTTGATCCGGTTGGAACCGGTTTAAACCGGTTTAAAAGAAGAATTCTTGTAATACGGTTAAAACAGCATATAAAGTGTAAAAACATGCGAATTGAGGTTAGAACCGGTTTGATCCGGTTTGAACCGGTTAAAACCGGTTTAAAAGAAGAATTCTTGTAATACGGTCAAAACAGCATATAAAGTGTAAAAACATGCAAATTGAGGTTAGAACCTGTTTGATCCGGTTGGAACTGGTTAAAACCGGTTTAAAAGAAGAATTCTTGTAATACGGTCAAAACAGCATATAAAGTGTAAAAAACATGCGAATTGAGGTTAGAACCGGTTTGATCCGGTTGGAACTGGTTAAAACCGGTTTAAAAGAAGAATTCTTGTAATACGGTTAAAACAGCATATAAAGTGTAAAACATGCAAATTGAGGTTAGAACCGGTTTGATCCTTTGGAACTGATTTAAACCGGTTTAAAAGAAGAATTCTTAATACGGTTAAAACAGCATATAAAGTGTAAAACATGCAAATTGAGGTTAGAACCGGTTTGAACCGGTTTAAAAGAAGAATTCTTGTAATACGGTCAAAACAGCATATAAAGTGTAAAACATGCAAATTGAGGTTAAAACTGGTTGATTTGTTTAAAAGAAGAATTCTTGTAATACGGTCAAAACAGCATATAAAGTGTAAAACATGAGAATTGAGGTTAGAACCGGTTTGATCCGGTTGGAACTGATTAAAACCGGTTTAAAAGAAGAATTAGTGTAATACGGTTAAAACAGCATATAAAGTGTAAAAACATGCGAATTGTGGTTGAAACCGGTTTCATCCTTTGGGAACTGATTTAATCCGGTTTAAAAGAAGAATTACTGTAATACGGTTAAAACAGCATATAAAGTGTAAAAACATGGAAATTGATGTTACAACCGGTTTGAACCAGTTTGATCCGGTTTAAAAGAAGAATTCTGTAATACGGTCAAAACAGCATATAAAGTGTAAAATCATGCAAATTGAGGATAAAACTGGTTTGATTTGGTTTAAAAGAAGAATTCTTTTCATACGGTCAAAACAGCATGTAAAGTGTAGAAACATGCGAATTGAGGTTAGAACCGGTTTGATCCGGTTGGAACCTCTTAAAACCGGTTTAAAAGAAGAATTCTTGTAATTTGGTTAAAACAGCATATAAAGTGTAAAAACATGCGAATTGAGGTTCAAACCGGTTTGATCCTTTGGGAACTGGTTTAATCCGGTTTAATAGAAGAACTACTGTAATACGGTTAAAACAGCATATAAAGTGTAAAAACATGTACATTGAGATTAGAACAGGTTAACCCAGTTTAAAAGAAGATTTCTTGTAATACGATTAAAACAGCATATAAAGTGTAAAAACATGCGAATTGAGGTAAGAACCGGTTTGATCCGTTGGGAAATGGTTAAAACCGGTTAAAAACAAGAATTCTTGTAATACGGTCAAAACAGCATTTAAAGTGTCAAAACATGGAAATTGTGGATAGAACCGGTTTTATCTGGTTGGAACCAGATTAATCCAGTTAGAACCGGTTTAAAAGAAGAAATCCTGTCATACTGTTATAAGAGCATATAAAGTGTAAACAAATGCAAATTGAGGTTAAAACCGGTTTGATCCAGTTTAAAAAAAGAATTCTTGTAATACGGTTAAAACAGCATGTAAAGTGTAGAAACATGCAAATTGAGGTTAGAACCGATTTGATTAGGTTGGAACCTGTTAAAACCGGTTTAAAAGAAGAATTCTTGTAATACGGTCAAAACAGCATATAAAGTGTAAAACATGGAAATTGAGGTTAGAACCTGTTTGATCTGGTTGGAACCAGATTAATCCAGTTAGAACCGGTTTAAAAGAAGAAATCCTGTAATACTGTTAAAACAGCATATAAAGTGTAAAAAATGCAAATTGAGGTTAAAACCGGTTTGATCCGGTTTAAAAGAAGAATTCTTGTAATACGGTTAAAACAGCATATAAAGTGTAAAAATATGCAATTTGAGGTTAGAACCTGTTTGATTCAGTTGGAACTGGTTAAAACCGGTTTAAAAGAAGAATTCTTGTAATACGGTCAAAACAGCATATAAAGTGTAAAACATGCGAATTGGTTTAACCCGTTTGATCCGGTTGGAACTGGTTAAAACCGGTTTAAAAGAAGAATTACTGTAATAAGGTTAAAACAGCATATAAAGTGTAAAAACATGGAAATTGTGGATAGAACCGGTTTGATCCGGTTGGAACCAGATTAATACAGTTTGATAAGGTTTAAAAGAAGAATTTTGTAATACGGTTAAAACAGCATATAAAGTGTAAAACATGCAAATTGAGGTAAGAACCTGTTTGATCTCGATGGAAAACGGTTTAAACCGGTTAAAAGAAGAATTCTTGTAATAAAGTCAAAACAGCATATAAAGTGTAAAACATGCGAATTGAGGTAAGAACCGGTTTGATCCTTTGGAACTGGTTTAAACCGGTTTAAAAGAAGAATTCTGTAATACGGTTAAAACAGCATATAAAGTGTAAAACATGCAAATTGAGGTTAAACCGGTTTGATCAGGTTGGAACTGGTTAAAACCTGTTTAAAAGAAGATTTCTTGTACTACGGTCAAAACAAAATAGAAATATGCAAATTGATGTAGGAACCAGTTTAATCCGGTTTAAAAGAAGAATTCTTTTAATAAAATCAAAAAAAGCATATAAAGTGTAAAACATGCAAATTGAGGTTATATCCGGTTAAAACCGGTTTAAAAGAAGAATTCTTGTAATACGGTCAAAACAGCATATAAAGTGTAAAAAACATGCGAATTGAGATTAAAACCGGTTTGATCAGGTTGGAACCGGTTAAAACCGGTTTAAAAGAAGATTTCTTGTAATACGGTCAAAACAGAATATAAATATGCAAATTGAGGTTGGAACCAGTTTAATCCAGTTTAAAAGAAGAATTCTTTTAATAAAATCAAAACAGCATATAAAGTGTAAAACATGCAAATTGAGGTTAGAACCAGTTTGATCTGGGGGAACCTGTTAAAACCGGTTTAAAAGAAGAATTCTTGTAATTTGGTTAAAACAGCATATAAAGTGTAAAACATGTAAATTGAGGTTAGAACCTGTTTAATCCGGTTTGAACCGGTTAAAACCAGTTTAAAAGAAGAATTCTTGTAATTTGGTTAAAACAGCATATAAAGTGTAAAACATGTACATTGAGGTTAGAACCTGTTTAATCCGGTTGGAACCGGTTTGATCCGGTTTAAAAGAAAATTTCTTGTAATACGGTTAAAACAGCATATAAAGTGTAAAAAACATGCAAATTGAGGTTAGAACCAGTTTGATCCAGTTTGAACAGGTTTAATCCGGTTTAAAAGAAGAATTCTTGTAATACAGGTCAAAACAGCATATAAAGTGTAAAACATGCAATTTGAGGTTAGAACCTGTTTGATTTTTGAGTGGGAACTGGTTAAAACCGGTTTAAAAGAAGAATTCTTGTAATACGGTCAAAACAGCATATAAAGTGTAAAACATGCAAATTGGTTTAGAACCGGTTTGATCCGGTTGGAACTGGTTAAAACCGGTTTAAAAGAAGAATTCTTGTAATACGGTTAAAACAGCATATAAAGTGTAAAACATGCAAATTGAGGTTAGAACCAGTTTGATCCGGTTGAACCTGTTAAAACCGGTTTAAAAGAAGAATTCTTGTAATTTGGTTAAAACAGCATATAAAGTGTAAAACATGCGAATTGAAGTTAAAACCGGTTTGATCCTTTGGAACTGGTTTAAACCGGTTTAAAAGAAGAACTACTGTAATACGGTTAAAACAGCATATAAAGTGTAAAACATGCAAATTGAGGATAACCTGGTTTGATTTGGTTTAAAAGAAGAATTCTTGTAATACGGTTAAAACAGCATATAAAGTGTAAAAACATGCAAATTGAGGTTAGAACAGGTTT
>NW_027467782.1:7877550-7900748 GCF_004210375.1 Tachypleus tridentatus | reverse complement strand
TTATATGCTGTTTTAACCGTATTACAAGAAATTTTGTTTTAAACCGGATCAAACCGGTTCCAACCGGATTAAACAGGTTCTAACCTCAATGTACATGTTTTTACACTTTATATGCTGTTTTAACCAAATTACAAGAATTCTTCTTTTAAACTGGTTTTAACCGGTTCAAACCGGATTAAATAGGTTCTAACCTCAATGTACATGTTTTTACACTTTATATGCTGTTTTAACCAAATTACAAGAATTCTTCTTTTAAACCGGTTTTAACAGGTTCCAACCGGATCAAACTGATACTAACCTCAATTTGCATGTTTTTACACTTTATATGCTCTTTTGATTTTATTAAAAGAATTCTTCTTTTAAACTGGATTAAACTGGTTCCAACCTCAATTTGCATATTTATATTCTGTTTTGACCGTACTACAAGCTATCTTTTTTTAAACCGGATTTAACCGGTTCCAACCTGATCAAACCGGTTATTATCTCAATTCGAATGTTTTTACACTTTATATGCTGTTTTGACCGTATTACAAGAATTCTTCTTTTAAACCGGTTTTAACCGGATATAACCTAAATTTGTATGTTTTACCCTTTGTATACTTTTTTGATTTTATTAAAAGAATTCTTCTTTTAAACCGGATTGAACTGGTTCCTACATCAATTTGCATATTTATATTTTGTTTTGACCGTAGAACAAGAAATCTTCTTTTAAACAGGTTTTATCCAGTTCCAACCTGATCAAACCGGTTTTAACCTCAATTTGCATGTTTTGACACTTTATATGCTGTTTTAACCAAATTACAAGAATTCTTCTTTTAAACCGGTTTTAACAGGTTCCAACTGGATCAAACGGGTTAAAAACCAATTTGCATGTTTTTACACATTATATGCTGTTTTATCTAAATTACAAGAATTCTTCTTTTCAACCGGTTTTAACAGATTCCAACCGGATCAAACTGGTACTAACCTCAATTTCCATGTTTTACAATTTATATCCTGCTTTGACCGTATTAGAAGAATTCTTCTTGTAAACCAAATCAAACCAGTTTTATCGTCAAGTTGCATGATTTTACACTTTATATGCTGTTTTGACCGTATTACAGGAATTCTTCTTTTAAAGTGGTTTAAACCGGTTGTAACATCAATTTCCATGTTCTTACACTTTATATGCTGTTTTAACCGTATTACAGTAGTTCTTCTATTAAACCGGATTAATCCAGTTCCCAAAGGATCAAACCGGTTCTAACCTCAATTCGCATGTTTTTACACTTTATATGCTGTTTTAACCAAATTACAAGAATTCTTCTTTTAAACCGGTTTTAACCGGATATAACCTAAATTTGCATGTTTTACCCTTTGTATGCTCTTTTGATTTTATTAAAAGAATTCTTTTTTTAAACCGGATTGAACTGGTTCCTACATTAATTTGCATATATATATTTTGTATTGAAAGTACTACAAGAAATCTTTTTTTAAACAGGTTTTATCCGCTTCCAACCCGATCAAACCGGTTCTAACCTCAATTCGCATGTTTCTACACTTTACATGCTGTTTTGACTTTATTAAAATAATTCTTCTTCTTAACCGGTTTAAACCGTTTTCCACCGAATCAAACAGATTCTTACCTCAATTTGCATGTTTTTACACTTTATATGCTGTTTTGACCGTATTACAAGAATTCTTCTTTTAAACCAGTTTTATCCGGTTCCAACCGGATCAAACCGGTACTAACCTCAATTTGGAAGTTTTTATATTTTATATGCTGTTTTAACCGTATTACAATAATCCTCCTTTTAAAACGGATCAAACCGGTTCTTACCTCAATTCGCATGTTTTTACACTTTATATGCTGTTTTAACCGTATTACAAGAAATCTTCTTTTAAACCGGATTAATCCTGTTCTAACCTCAATGTACATGTTTTTACACTTTATATGCTGTTTTAACCAAATTAGAAGAATTCTTCTTTTAAACCGGTTTTAACAGGTTTTAACCTCAATTCGCATGTTTTTACACTTTATATGCTGTTTTAACAGTATTAAAAGAAGTCTTCTTTTAAACCAAATCAAACCAGTTTTATCCTCAATTTGCATGATTTTACACTTTATATGCTGTTTTAACCGTATTACAGTAGTTCTTCTATTAAACCAGTTCCCAAAGGATCAAACCGGTTTTAACCTCAATTCGCATGTTTTTACACTTTATATGCTGTTTTAACCAAATTACAAGAATTCTTCTTTTAAACCGGTTTTAACCAGTTCCCACTGAATCGAACAGGTTCTAACCTCAAATTGCATATTTTTACACTTTACATGCTGTTTTAACCGTATTACAAGAATTCTTCTTTTAAACTGGATCAAACCGGTTTTAACCTCAATTTGCATTTGTTTACACTTTATATGCTCTTATAACAGTATGACAGGATTATTCTTTTAAACCGGTTCTAACTGGATTAATCTGGTTCCAACCAGATAAAACAGGTTCTATCCACAATTTCCATGTTTTGACACTTTATATGCTGTTTTGACCGTATTACAAGAATTCTTCTTTTAAACCGGTTTTAACAGGTTCCAACCGAATCAAATCAGTTCTAATCTCAATTCGCATGTTTCTACACTTTACATGCTGTTTTAACCGTATTACAAGAATTCTTTTTTTAAACTGGATCAAACCGGTTTTAACCTCAATTTGCATTTGTTTACACTTTATATGCTCTTATAACAGTATGACAGGATTTCTTCTTTTAAACCGGTTCTAACTGGATTAATCTGGTTCCAACCAGATAAAACCGGTTCTATCCACAATTTCCATGTTTTGACACTTTATATGCTGTTTTGACCGTATTACAAGAAATCTTCTTTTTAACCGGTTTTAACCATTTCCCAACGGATCAAACCTGTTCTAATCTCAATGTACATGTTTTTACACTTTATATGCTGTTTTAACAAATTACAAGAATTCTTCTTTTAAACCGGTTTTAACCGGATATAACCTAAATTTGCATGTTTTACCCTTTGTATGCTCTTTTGATTTTATTAAAAGAATTCTTCTTTTAAACCGGAATGAACTGGTTCCTACATGAATTTGCATATTTATATTTTGTTTTGACCGAACTACAAGAGATCTTCTTTTAAACAGGTTTTATCCGGTTCCAACCTGATTGACCGCTTTTAACCTCAATTTGCATATTTTAACCTTTATATACTGTTTTAACCAAATTACAAGAATTCTTCTTTTAAACCGGTTTTAACAGGTTCCAACCGCATCAAACCTGTTCTAACCTCAATTCGCATGTTTCTACACTTTATATGCTATTTTGACCGTATTACAAGAATTCTTTTTTGAAACCGGTTTTAACCAGTTCCCACTGAATCGAACAGGTTCTAACCTCAAATTGCATATTTTTACACTTTATATGCTGTTTTGACTGTATTACAAGAAATCTTGTTTTAAACCGGATCAAATCAGTTCCAACCGGATTAAATCTGATCTAACCTCAATGTACATGTTTTTACACTTTATATGTTGTTTTAACCAAATTAGAAGAATTCTTCTTTTAAACCGGTTTTAACAGGTTTTAACCTCAATTCGCATGTTTTTACACTTTATATGCAGTTTTAACAGTATTAAAAGAAGTCTTCTTTTAAACCAAATCAAACCAGTTTTATCCTCAATTTGCATGATTTTACACTTTATATGCTGTTTTGACCGTATTACAGGAATTCTTCTTTTAAAGTGGTTCAAACCGGTTGTAACATCAATTTCCATGTTCTTACATTTTATATGCTGTTTTAACCGTATTACAGTAGTTCTTCTATTAAACCGGATTAAACCAGTTCCCAAAGGATCAAACTTTTATTACAAGAATTCTTCTTTTAAACCAGATCAAACCAATTTTAACCTCAATTTGCATTTGTTTACACTTTACATGCTCTTACAACAGTCTGACAGGATTTCTTCTTTTAAACCGGTTCCAACTGGATTAATCTGGTTCCAACCAGATAAAACCGATTCTATTCACAATTTCCATGTTTTGACACTTTATATGCTGTTTTGACCGTATTACAAGAATTCTTCTTTTAAACCGATTATAACCGGTTCCAACCGGATCAAACCGGTTCTTACCTCAATTCGCATGTTTTTACATTTTATATGCTGTTTTAACCGAATTACAAGAATTCTTCTTTTATACTGGTTTTAACCATTTCCCACCGTATCAAACCGGTTCTTACCTCAATTCGTATGTTTTTACATTTTATATGCTGTTTTGACTTTATTAAAAGAATTCTTTTTCTTAACCGGATTTAACCGGTTCCAACCGGATCAAACCAGTACTAACCTCAATTTGGAAGTTTTTATATTTTATATGCTGTTTTAACCGTATTACAAGAATTCTCCTTTTAAAACGGATCAAACCGGTTCTCACCTCAATTCGCATGTTTTTACACTTTATATGCTGTTTTGACCGTATTACAAGAATTCTTCTATTAAACCGGTTTTAACAGGTTGCAACCGGATCAAACCACTACTAACCTCACTACGCTTGTTTTTACACTTTATATGTTGTTTTAACCATATTAGAAGAATACTTCTTTTGAACCGGTTTTAACCGGATCAAACCGGTTCTAACCTCAATTCGCATGTTTTACCCTTTGTATGTTCTTTTGATTTTATTAAAATAATTCTTCTTTTTAACCGGATTAAACTGGTTCCTACATCAATTTGCACATTTATATTCTGTTTTGACCGTACTACAAGAAATCTTCTTTTGAACCGGTTTTATACGGTTCCAAACTGATCAAACCGGTATTAACTTCAATTTGCATGTTTTTACACTTTATATGCTGTTTTAACAGTATTACAAGAAATATTCTTTTAAACCTGTTTTAACTTGTTCCAACCTGATCAATCCGGTTCTAAACTCAATTCGCATGTTTCTAAACTTTACATGCTGTTTTAACCGTATTAAAAAAAATTCTTCTTTTAAACCGGATCAAACCTGTTTTAACATCAATTTGCATTTTTTTATACTTTATATGCCCTTTCAACCGTATGACAGGAATTCTTCTTTTAAACCGGTTCAAACTGGATTAATCTGGTTCCAACCAGATAAAACCGGTTCTATTAAAATTTCCATGTTTTGACCGTATTAAGAGAATTCTTCTTTTTAACTGGTTTTAACCATTTCCCACCGGATCAAACCGGTTCTTATCTCAATGTACATGTTTTTACACTTTACATGCTGTTTTAACTAAATTACAAGAATTCTTCTTTTCAACCGGTTTTAACAGGTTCCAACCTGATCAAACTGGTACTAACCTCAATTTCATGTTTTTACACTTTATATCCTGCTTTGACCGAATTACAAAAATTCTTCTTTGAAACCGGATCAAACCGGTTCTATCCTCAATTCGCATGTTTTAACACTTTATATGCTGTTTTAACCGTATTACAAGAATTCTTCTTTTAAACCAAATCAAACCAGTTTTATCCTCAATTTGCATGATTTTACACTTTATATGCTGTTTTAACCGTATTACAAGAATTCTTCTTTTAAACCGGATTAAACCTGTTCCCAAAGGATCAAACCGGTTCTAACCTCAATTCGCATGTTTTTACACTTTATATGCTGTTTTAACCGTATTACAAGAATCCTGCTTTTAAACCGGATCAAACCGATTTTAACCGGTTCAAACCTGATCAATCCTCAATTCGCATATTTTTACACTTTATATGATCTTTTGACTGCCTTACAAGAAATCTTTCAAACCGGTTTTAACCTCAATTTGCATGTGTTTACTATTTATATGCTCTTTTGATTTTATTAAAAGAATTCTTCTTTTAAACCGGATCAAACCGGTTTTAACCTCAATTTGCATGTTTTTACACTTTATATGCTGTTTTAACCGTATGACAGGAATTCTTTTTTTAAACTGGTTTTATCCGGTTCCAACCTGATCAAACCGGTTTAAACCTCAATTTGCATGTTTTTACACTTTATATGCTGTTTTAACCAAATTACAAGAATTCTTCTTTTAAAGTGGATCAAACCGGTTGTAACCTCAATTTGCATTTGTTTACACTTTATATGCTCTAACAACCGTATGACAGGATTTCTTCTTTTAAACCGGTTCCAACTGGATTAATCTGGTTCCAACTTTTTTTTTCACTTTATATGCTGTTTTCACCGTATTACAAGAATTCTTCTTATAAACCGGATCAAACTACTTTAAACTGGATCAAACCGATTCTAACCTCAATTCGCATATTTTTACACTTTAGATGCTGATTTTGATTTTATTAGAAGAATTCTTCTTTTAAACCGATTTTGATCAGTTTCCACCAGATCAAACAGGTTCTAACCTCAATTTGCATGTTTTTACACTTTATATGCTCTTTTGATTTTATTAAAAGAATTCTTCTTTTAAACCGGTATAAACTGGTTCCTACCTCAATTTGCATATTTATATTCTCTTTGACCGTACGACAAGAAATCCTCTTTTAAACCTGTTTTAACCGGTTCCAACCTAATCAAACCGGTTCTAACCTCAATTCGCATGTTTTTACACTTTATATGCTGTTTTCACTTTATTACAAGAATTGTTCTTTAGAACCGGTTTTAACCGATTCCAACCGGATCGAACCGGAATAACCTCAAGTTGCAAGTTTTTAATCTTTATATGCTGTTTTGACCGTATTACAAGAATTCTTCTTCTAAACCTGATCAAACAGGTTCAAACCTGAATTCGCATGTTTTTACACTTTATATGCTGTTTTAACCGTATTATAAGAATTCTTCTTGTAAACCGGTTTTAATCGGTCCCAACCAGATCAAATCTATTTTAATATCAATTTGCATGATTTTACACTTATAAGGCTCTTTTGATTTTATTAAAAGAATTCTTCTTTTAAACCGGATTAAACTGGTTCCTACCTCATTTTGCATATTTATATTCTGTTTTGACCGTACTACAAGAATGCTTTTTTAAACCTGTTCCAACGGGATCAAACCGGTTCCAACATCAATTTGCATGTTTTTACACTATATATGCTGTTTTGACCGTATTCTTCTTTTAAACCGGATTTAACTGGTTTCTACCTCAATTGGCATATTTATATTCTGTTTTGACCGTACTACAAGAAAACTTCTTTTAAACCGGTTTTAACCGGTTCCACCCTGATCAAACCGGTTCTAACCTCAATTCGCATATTTTTACACTTTATATGCCGTTTTGACTTTATTAGAAGAATTCTTCTTTTAAACCGGTTTTAATCTGTTTCAACGGGATCAAAAAGGTTCTAACCTCAATTTGCATGTTTTTAAAATTTATATGCTGTTTTGACCGTATTACAAGAATTCTTCTCTTAAAACGGTTTTAACTGATTCAAACCGGATCAAACCGTTACTAACATCAATGTACATGTTTTTACACATTATATGCTGTTTTAACAATATTACAAGAATTCTTCTTTTAAACCGGATCAAACTGGATTAATCTGGTTCCAACCAAATCAAACCGGTTCTATCCACAATTTCCACGTTTTTACACTTTATAAGCTGTTTTAACCGTATAACAAGAATCCTTCTTTTAATTCGGATCTAACCGATTTCAATCGGATCAAACCTCAATTCACATGTTTTTACACTTTATATGCTCTTTTCACCGCCTTCCCAGAAATCTTTTAAACCGGTTTTAACCGGTTCCAGCCGGATCAAACCTGTTTTAAACTCAATTCGCATGTTTTTATATTATATATGCTGTTTGGACTTTATTACAAGAATTCTTCTTTCAAACCGGTTTTAACCGGTTCCAAATGGATCAAACTGGTTTTAACCTCAATTCGCATGTTTTTACACTTTATATGCTGTTTTGACCGTATTACAAGAATTCTTCTTTTAAACCGGTTTTAACTGGTTGAAACCAGATTCAACCGGTTTTATCCTCAATCTGCATGTTTTTACACTTTATATTCTCTTTTGAATTTACTAAAAAAATTCTTCTTTTAAACAGGATTAAACTGGTTCCTACCTTAATTTGCATATTTATACTCTGTTTTCAGAGTACTACAAGAAATTTTCTTTTAAACCAGTTTTAACCATTTCCAACCTGATCAAACCGGTTCTAGACTCAATTCGTATGTTTTTACATTTTATATGCTGTTTTGACTTTATTACAAGAATTCTTCTTCTTAACCGGTTTAAACCGTTTACCACCGAATCAAACAGGTTCTTACCTCAATTTGCATGTTTTTACACTTTATATGCTGTTTTGACCCTATTACAAGAATTCTTCTGTTAAAACGGTTTTAACTGATTCAAACCGGATCAAACCGTTACTAACCTCAATGTACATGTTTTTACACATTATATGCTGTTTTAACCAAATTACAAGAATTCTTCTTTTAACTGGTTTTAACAGGTTCCAACCGGATCAAACCGGTACTAACCTCACTTTGCATGTTTTTACACTTTATATGCTGTTTTAACCGTATTACAAGAATTCTTCTTTTGAACTGCATCAAACCGGTTTTAACCTCAATTTGAATGTTTTTACACTTTATATGCTGTTCTAACATAATTACAATCATTCTTCTTTTAAACCGGTTTTAACCGGTTTCAACCGAATCAAACCGGTACTAACATCAATTTTCATGTTTTTACACTTTATATGCTGTTTTAACCGTATTACAAGAATTCTTCTTTTAAACTGGATTAAACTGGTTCCTACCTCAATTTGTATATTTATATTTTGTTTTGACCGTACTACAAGAAATCTTCTTTTCAACTGGTTTTAACCGGTTCCAACCTGATCAAACCGGTTCTAACCTCAATTCGCATATTTTTACACTTTACATGCTGTTTGACTTTATTAGAAGAATTCTTGTTTTAAACCGGTTTTAATCAGTTTCCACCCGATCAAACAGGTTATAACCTCAATTTGCATGTTTTTACCATTTTATGCTGTTTTAACTGTATTACAAGAATTCTTCTTTTGACTTGGTTTTAACCGGTTCCATCAGGATCAAACCGGTAATAACATCAATTTGCAAGTTTTTAAACTTTATATGCTGTGTTAACCAAATTACAAGAAATCTTCTTTTAAACCGGATCAAACCGATTTCAACCGGATCAAACCGGATCAAACCTCAATACGCATGTTTTTACACTTTATATGCTGTTTTAACCGTATTAGAAAGAATCTTCTTTTAAACCGGATCAAACCTGTTGTAACCTCAAAGTACATGTTTTTACACTTTATATGCTGTGTTAACCAAATTAAAAGAATTCTTCTTTTAAACCGGTTTTAATAGGTTTCAAACGTATCAAACCGGTACTATACTCACTTTGTATGTTTTTACACTTTATATGCTATTTTCACCGTATTACAAGAATTCTTCTTTTAAACCGGATCAAACCGGTATTAACCTCAAATTGCATGTTTTTACACTTTATATGCTGTTTTAACCGTATTACAGGAATTCCTCTTTTAAACTGGTTCAAACCGGATTATTCATGTTCCAACTGGATCAAACCGGTACTAACCTCAAATTGCAAGTTTTTACACTTTATATGCTGTTTTAACCGTATTACAAGAATCCTTCTTTTAAATTGGATCAAACCTTAATTCGCATGTTTGTACACTTTATATTCTGTTTTAACCGTATTACAGGAATTCTTCTTTTTAACTAGTTCAAACCGGATTAATCATGTTCCAACCTGATCAAAGCGGTTCTTACCTCCATTCACATGTTTTTACATTTTATATGCTGTTTTGATTTATTACAAGAATTCTTCTTTTAAACCGGATTTAACTCGTTCGAAACCGATCAAATCGATTTTAACCTCAATTTGCATGTTTTTACACTTGATATGCTCTTTTGATATTATTAAAAGAATTCTTTTTTTTAAACCGCATTAAACTGGTTCCTACCTCAATTTGCATATTTATATTCTGTTTTGACCGTACTACAAGAATCCTTCTTTTAAACCGGTTTTAACGGGATCAAACCGTTTCTAACATCAATTTGCATGTTTTTACACTATATATGCTGTTTTGACCGTATTATTCTTTTAAACCGGATTAAACTGGTTTCTACCTCAATTTGCATATTTATATTCTGTTTTGACCGTACTACAAGAATCCTTCTTTTAAACCGGTTCTAACGGGATCAAACCGTTTCTAACATTAAATTGCATGTTTTTACACTATATATGCTGTTTTGACCGTATTTATCTTTTAAACTGGATTTAACTGGTTAATACTTCAATTTGGATATTTATATTCTATTTTGACCGTACTACATGAAATCTTCTTTTAAACCGGTTTTAACCGGTTCCAACCTCAATTTGCATGTTTTCACACTTTATATGCTTTTTATACCGTGTTACAAGAATTCTTCTTTTAAACCGGTTTCAATCGATTCAAAAAGGATCAAACCGGTACTAACCTCAATTTGCAAGTTTTTACACTTTATATGCTGTTTTAATCGTATTACAAGAATCATTATTTTAAACTAGATCAAATCGGTTCCAACAGGATCAAAGGAGTTCTAACCTCAATTCGCATGTTTTTACACTTTATATGCTGTTTTGACCGTAATACAAGAATTCTTATTTTAAACCGGTTCAAACCGATTTCAACCGGATGAAAGCGGTTGTAACCTCAATTTCCATGTTTTTACACTTTATATGCTGTTTTAACCGTATTAAAGTAATTCTTCTTTTAAACCGGATCAAACCGGTACTAACCTCAATTTCCATGTTTTCACATTTTATATGCTGTTTTAACTGTATTTAAGAATCCTTCTTTCAAACCGGATCAAACCTCAATTCGCATGTTTTTTACAATTTATATGCTCTTTTGATTTCATTAAAAGAATTTTTCTTTTAAACCGAATTAAACTGGTTCCTACCAGAATTTGCATATTTATATTCTGTTTTGACCGTACTACAAGAAAACTTCTTTTAAAACGGTTTTAACCGGTTCTAACCTCAATTTGCATGATTTACACTTTATATGCTGTTTTGACCGTACTACAAGAAATCTTCTTTTAAAACGGTTTTAACCGGTTCCAACCTCAATTTGCATGTTTTCACACTTTATATGCTGTTTTGACCATGTTACAAGAATTCTTCTTTTCAACCGGTTTTAATCGATTCAAAAAGGATCAAACCGGTTCCAACCTCAATTTGTATGTTTTCAGTTTTTATATGCTGTTTTGACCGTGTTACAAGAATTCTTCTTTTAAACCGGTTTTAATCAGTTCCAACAGGATCAAACGAGTTCTAACCTCAATTCGTATGTGTTTACACTTTATATGCTGTTTTGACCGTATTACAAGAATGCTTCTTTTAAACCGGATCAAACCTCAATTCGCATGTTTTTACACTTTATATGCTCTTTTGACCGCATTAGAAAGAAATCTTCTTTTAAACCGGTTTTAACCGGTTCTAACCTCAATTCGCATGTTTTTACACTTTATATGCTGTTTTAACCGAAATACAAGTATTCTTCTTTTAAACCGGTTTTAATCGGCTCCAAACGGATCAAATCGATTTTAATATCAATTTGCATGTTTTTACACTTTATATGCTGTTTTGATTTTATTAAATAATTTCTTTTTTATACCGGATTAAACTGGTTTCTACCATAATTTGCATATTTATATTATGTTTTGACCGTACTACAAGAAATGTTCTTTTAAACCGGTTTTAACCGGTTCAAACCTGGTCAAACCGGTTTTAACATGATTTCGCATGTTTTTACACTTTATATGCTGTTTGAACCGTATTACAAGAATTCTTCTTTTAAATTCGTTTTAACCTGTTCCAACCCGATCAAACCGGTTCTAACCTCAATTTGCATGTTTTTACACTTAATATGCTTTTTAGATTTTATTAAAAGAATTCTTCTTTTAAACCGGATTAAACTGGATCATACCACAATTTGCATATTTATACTCTGTTTTGACCGTACTACAAGAAATCTGCTTTTAAACCGGTTTAAACCGGTTCAAACCTAGTCAAACCGGTTCTAACCTCAATTCGCATGTTTTTACACTTTATTTGCTTTTTTGAACGTATTACAAGAATTATTCTTTTAAACCGGTTTTAACTGGTTCCAAACGGATAAAACCGGTACTAACATCAATTTGCAAGTTTTTACATTTTATATGCTGTTTTAACCGTATTACAAGAATCCTCCTTTTAAACCGTATCAAACCAGTTCTAACCTCAATTCGCATGTTTTTACACTTTATATGCTGTTTTGACCGCATTACAAGAATTCTTCTTCTAAACGGAATCAAACCATTAGTAACCTCAATTTGCATGCTTTTACACTTTATATGCTGTTTTAACCGTATTACAAGAATTCTTCTTTTAAACCGGATTAAACTGGTTTCTACCTCAATTTGCATATTTATATTCTGTTTTGACCGTACTACAAGAATCCTTCTTTTAAACCGGTTCTAACGGGATCAAACCGTTTCTAACATTAATTTGCATGTTTTTACACTATATATGCTGTTTTGACCGTGTTACAAGAATTCTTCTTTTAAACCGGTTTCAATCGATTCAAAAAGGATCAAACCGGTACTAACCTCAATTTGCAAGTTTTTACACTTTATATGCTGTTTTAATCCTATTACAAGAATCATTATTTTAAACTAGTTCAAATCGGTTCCAACAGGATCAAAGGAGTTCTAACCTCAATTCGCATGTTTTTACACTTTATATGCTGTTTTGACCGTAATACAAGAATTCTTATTTTAAACCGGATCAAACCAATTTCAACCGGATGAAACCGGTTGTAACCTCAATTTCCATGTTTTTACACTTTATATGCTGTTTTAACCGTATTAAAGTAATTCTTCTTTTAAACCGGATCAAACCGGTACCAACCTCAATTTCCATGTTTTTACATTTTATATGCTGTTTTAACTGTATTTAAGAATCCTTCTTTTAAACCGGATCAAACCTCAATTCGCATGTTTTTACACTTTATATGCTCTTTTGATTTCATTAAAAGAATTTTTCTTTTAAACCGAATTAAACTGGTTCCTACCACAATTTGCATATTTATATTCTGTTTTAACCGTACTACAAGAAAACTTCTTTTAAAACGGTTTTAACCGGTTCTAACCTCAATTTGCATGATTTACAATTTATATGCTAAGTTAACCAAATTACAAGAATTATTCTTTTAAACCGGTTTTAATAGATTTCAAACGTATCAAACCGGTACCATACTCACATTGTATGTTTTTACACTTTATATGCTCTTTTGATATTATTAAAAGAATTCTTTTTTTTAAACCGCATTAAACTGGTTTCTACCTCAATTTGCATATTTATATTCTGTTTTGACCGTACTACAAGAATCCTTCTTTTAAACCGATTCCAACGGGATCAAACCGTTTCTAACATCAATTTGCATGTTTTTACACTATATATGCTGTTTTGACCGTATTCTTCTTTTAACCCGGATTTAACTGGTTCGTATCTCAATTTGCATATTTATATTCTGTTTTGACCGTACTACATGAAATCTTCTTTTAAACCGGTTTTAACCGGTTCCAACCTCAATTTGCATGTTTCACACTTTATATGCTGTTTTGACCGTGTTACAAGAATTCTTCTTTTCAACCGGTTTTAATCGGTTCAAAAAGGATCAAACCGGTTCCAACCTCAATTTGTATGTTTTCACACTTTATATGCTGTTTTGACCGTGTTAGAAGAAATCTTCTTTTAAACCGGTTTTAATCGGTTCCAACAGGATCAAAGGAGTTCTAACCTCAATTCGGATGTGTTTACACTTTATATGCTTTTTTGACCGTATTACAAGAATTCTTCTTTTAAACTGGATGAAACAGATTTCAACTGGATCAAACCGGATCTAACCTCAATTCCCATGTTTTTACACTTTATATGCTGTTTTAACTGTATTACAAGAATGCTTCTTTTAAACCGGATCAAACCTCAATTCGCATGTTTTTACACTTTATATGCTCTTTTTGACTGCATTAAAAAAAATCTTCTTTTAAACCGGTTTTAATCGGTTCTAACCTCAATTCGAATGTTTTTACACTTTATATGCTGTTTAAACCGAAATACAAATATTCTTCTTTTAAACCGGTTTTAATCGGCTCCAACCGGATCAAATCGATTTTAATATCAATTTGCATGTTTCTACACTTTATATGCTGTTTTGATTTTATTAAAAGATTTTTTCTTTTAAACCGGATTAAACTGGTTCCTACCACAATTTCCATATTTATATTTTGTTTTGACCGTACTACAAGAAATGTTCTTTTAAACCGGTTTTAATCGGTTCAAACCCGGTCAAACCGGTTCCAACCTCAATTTGTATGTTTTCACACTTTATATACTGTTTTGACCGTGTTACAAGAATTCTTCTTTTAAACCGGTTTCAATCGGTTCCAACAGGATCAAAGGAGTTCTAACCTCAATTCGCATGTTTTTACAATTTATATGCTGTTTTGACCGTATTACAAGAATTCTTATTTTAAACCGGAACAATCCGATTTCAACCGGATAAAACGGGTTGTAACCTCAATTTCCATGTTTTTATACTTTATATGCTGTTTTAACCGTATTACAGTAATTCTTCTTTTAAACTGGATTGAACCGGTACCAACCGGATCAAACAGGTAATAACAACAATTTCTAAGTTTTTACACTTTATATGCTGTTTTAATCGTATTACAAGAATCATTCTTTTAAACTAGATCAAACCGGTTCCAACAGGATCAAAGCGGTTCTAATCTCAATTTGCATGTTTTTACACTTTATATGCTGTTTTGACCGTATTACAAGAATTCTTCTTTTAAACCGGATCAAACTGGTACTAACCTCAATTCGCATGTTTTTGCACTTTATATGCTCTTTTGATTTTATTAAAAGAATTTTTCTTTTAAACTTGATTAAACTGGTTCCTACCACAATTTACATATTTATATTCTGTTTTGACCGTACTACAAGAACTGTTTTTTTAAAACGGTTTTAACCGGTTCTAACCTCAATTTGCATGATTTACAATTTATGTGCTAATTTAACCAAATTACAAGAATTCTTCTTTTAAACCGGTTTTAACTGGTTCAAACGTATCAAACCGGTACCATACTCTCAATTGTATGTTTTTTACACTTTATATGCTCTTTTGATATTATTAAAAGAATTCTTTTTTTTAAACCGGATTAAACTGGTTTCTACCTCAATTTGCATATTTATATTCTGTTTTGACCGTACTACAAGAATTCTTCTTTTAAACCGATTCCAACCGGATCAAACCGTTTCTAACATCAATTTGCATGTTTTTACACTTTATATGCTGTTTTGACCGTATTCTTCTTTTAAACCGGATTTAACTGGTTCGTATCTCAATTTGCATATTTATATTCTGTTTTGACCGTACTACAAGAAATCTTCTTTTAAACCGGTTTTAACCGGTTCCAACCTCAATTTGCATGTTTCACACTTTATATGCTGTTTTGACCGTATTACAAGAATTCTTCTTTTAAACCGGTTTTAATCGGTTCAAAAGGATCAAACCGGTTCTAACCTCAATTTGTATGTTTTCACACTTTATATGCTGTTTTGACCGTATTACAAGAAATCTTCTTTTAAACCGGTTTTAATCGGTTCCAACAGGATCAAAGGAGTTCTAACCTCAATTCGCATGTGTTTTACACTTTATATGCTTTTTTGACCGTATTACAAGAATTCTTCTTTTAAACTGGATTAAACAGATTTCAACTGGATCAAACCGGTTCTAACCTCAATTCCCATGTTTTACACTTTATATGCTGTTTTAACTGTATTACAAGAATGCTTCTTTTAAACCGGATCAAACCTCAATTCGCATGTTTTTACACTTTATATGCTCTTTTTGACTGCATTAAAAAAATCTTCTTTTAAACCGGTTTTAACCGGTTCTAACCTCAATTCGAATGTTTTTACACTTTATATGCTGTTTAAACCGAAATACAAATATTCTTCTTTTAAACCGGTTTTAATCGGCTCCAACCGGATCAAATCGATTTTAATATCAATTTGCATGTTTCTACACTTTATATGCTGTTTTGATTTTATTAAAAGATTTTTTCTTTTAAACCGGATTAAACTGGTTCCTACCACAATTTCCATATTTATATTTTGTTTTGACCGTACTACAAGAAATGTTCTTTTAAACCGGTTTTAATCGGTTCAAACCCGGTCAAACCGGTTCCAACCTCAATTTGTATGTTTTCACACTTTATATACTGTTTTGACCGTTTTACAAGAATTCTTCTTTTAAACCGGTTTCAATCGGTTCCAACAGGATCAAAGGAGTTCTAACCTCAATTCGCATGTTTTTACAATTTATATGCTGTTTTGACCGTATTACAAGAATTCTTATTTTAAACCGGAACAATCCGATTTCAACCGGATAAAACGGGTTGTAACCTCAATTTCCATGTTTTTATACTTTATATGCTGTTTTAACCGTATTACAAGTAATTCTTCTTTTAAACTGGATTGAACCGGTACCAACCGGATCAAACAGGTAATAACAACAATTTCTAAGTTTTTACACTTTATATGCTGTTTTAATCGTATTACAAGAATCATTCTTTTAAACTAGATCAAACCGGTTCCAACAGGATCAAAGCGGTTCTAATCTCAATTTGCATGTTTTTACACTTTATATGCTGTTTTGACCGTATTACAAGAATTCTTCTTTTAAACCGGATCAAACTGGTACTAACCTCAATTCGCATGTTTTTGCACTTTATATGCTCTTTTGATTTTATTAAAAGAATTTTTCTTTTAAACTTGATTAAACTGGTTCCTACCACAATTTACATATTTATATTCTGTTTTGACCGTACTACAAGAACTGTTTTTTTAAACCGGTTTTAACCGGTTCAAACCTGGTCAAACCGGTTCTAACCTCAATTCGCATGTTTTACACTTTATATGCTGTTTTAACTTTATTACAAGAATTCTTCATTTAAACAGGTTTTAACCGGTTCCAACCGAATCAAACCTGTAATAACCTCAATTTACAAGTTTTTACAATTTATATGCTGTTTTAACCGTATTACAAGAATCCTTCTTTTAATGAGGATCAAACCGGTTCTAACCTCAATTCGCATGTTTTTACACTTTATATGCTGTTTTGACCGTATTACAAGAATTCTTCTTCTAAACCGGATCAAACCGGTTCTAACCTCACTATCCATGTTTTTACACTTTATATGCTGTTTTAACCGTATTACAAGAATTCTTCTTTTAAATCCGATCAAACCGGTTCTAACGTCAATTAGCATATTGTTTTACTTTATTTGCTTTTTTAACGTAATACAAAAAATTCTTCGGTTTAAACCGGATCAAACCTCAATTCGCATGTTTTACACTTTATATGCTGTTTTGACCGTATTACAAGAATTCTTTTTTTAAAACGGTTTTAACCGGTTCTACTGGTTCCAATTAGCATGTTTTACACTTTATATGCTGTTTTAACCGTATTACAAGAAATCTTTTTTTAAACCGGTTTTAACCGGTTCCAACCTAATCAAACCGGTTCTAACCTCAATTCGCATGTTTTACACTTTATATGCTGTTTTAACCGTATTACAAGAATCCTCCTTTTAAACCGGATCAAACCGGTTCTAACCTCAATTTGCATGTTTTACACTTTATATGCTGTTTTAACTTTATTACAAGAATTCTTCTTTTAAACCGGTTTCAAACGGTTCCAACCGGATCAAACAGGTTCTAACCTCAATTTGCATGTTTTTAGACTTTATTTGCTGTTTTGACCGTATTACAAGAATTCTTCTTTTATACCGGTTTTAAACGGTTCCAAACGGATCAAACCAGTATTAACCTCAATTTGCAAGTTTTTACATTTTATATGCTGTTTTAAACGTATTACAAGAATCCTCCTTTTAAACTGCATCAAACCAGTTCTAACCTGATTTCGCATGTTTTTACACTTTATATGCTCTTTTAACCGTATTACAAGAATTCTTTTTTTAAACCGGTTTTAACTGGTTCCAACCCGATCAAACCGATTTTAACCTCAATTTGCGTGTTTTTACACTTGATATGCTCTTTTGATATTATTAACATAATTCTTCTTTTAAACCGGATTAAACTGAATTCTACCTCAATTTGCATATTTATATTCTGTTTTGACCGTACTACAAGAATCCTTCTTTTAAACCGGTTCTAACGAGATCAAACCGTTTCTAACATCAATTTGCATGTTTTCACACTTTATATGCTGTTTTAACCGTATTACAAGAATCCTCCTTTTACACCGCATGAAACTGATTCTAACCTCAATTCTCATGTTTTTACACTTTATATTCTGTTTTAACCATATTACAAGAAATCTTCTTTTAAACTAGTTTTATCCGGTTCCAACATAATCAAACCGATTCTCATCTCACTTCGCATATTTTTACACTTTATATTCTCTTTTCACTTTATTACAAGAATTCTTCTTTTAAACCGGTTTTAACAGGATCAAACCGATACTAACCTCAATTTGCAAGTTTTTACATTTTATATGCTGTTTTAATAGTATTTCAAGAATCCTCCATTTAAACCGCATCAAACCGGTTCTAACCTGATTTCGCATGTTTTTACACTTTATATGCTCTTTAGATTTTATTAAAAGAATTCTTCTTTTAAACCGGATTATACTGGTTCCTACCTCAATTTGCATATTTATACTCTGTTTTGACCGTACTACAAGAATTCTTCTTTTAAACCGGTTTACAACGGTTCCCACCGGATCAAACAGTTTCTAACCTCAATTCGCATGTTTTTACACTTTATATGCTGTTTTGACCGTATTACAAGAATTCTTCTTTTAAACCGGTACAAACCGGTTCTAACCTAAATTTCCATGTTTTTACACTTTATATGCTGTTTTAATCGTATTACAAGAATCCTTCTTTTAAACCGGATCAAACCTCAATTCGCATGTTTTTACACTTTATATGCTTTTTTGATTTTATTAAAAGAATTCTTCTTTTAAACCGGTTTTAATCGGTTCCAACAGGATCAAAGGAGTTCTAACCTCAATTCGGATGTGTTTACACTTTATATGCTTTTTTGACCGTATTACAAGAATTCTTCTTTTAAACTGGATCAAACAGATTTCAACTGGATCAAACCGGATCTAACCTCAATTCCCATGTTTTTACACTTTATATGCTGTTTTAACTGTATTACAAGAATGCTTCTTTTAAACCGGATCAAACCTCAATTCGCATGTTTTTACACTTTATATGCTCTTTTTGACTGCATTAAAAAAAATCTTCTTTTAAACCGGTTTTAACCGGTTCTAACCTCAATTCGAATGTTTTTACACTTTATATGCTGTTTAAACCGAAATACAAATATTCTTCTTTTAAACCGGTTTTAATCGGCTCCAACCGGATCAAATCGATTTTAATATCAATTTGCATGTTTCTACACTTTATATGCTGTTTTGATTTTATTAAAAGATTTTTTCTTTTAAACCGGATTAAACTGGTTCCTACCACAATTTCCATATTTATATTTTGTTTTGACCGTACTACAAGAAATGTTCTTTTAAACCGGTTTTAATCGGTTCAAACCCGGTCAAACCGGTTCCAACCTCAATTTGTATGTTTTCACACTTTATATACTGTTTTGACCGTGTTACAAGAATTCTTCTTTTAAACCGGTTTCAATCGGTTCCAACAGGATCAAAGGAGTTCTAACCTCAATTCGCATGTTTTACAATTTATATGCTGTTTTGACCGTATTACAAGAATTCTTATTTTAAACCGGAACAATCCGATTTCAACCGGATCAAACGGGTTGTAACCTCAATTTCCATGTTTTTATACTTTATATGCTGTTTTAACCGTATTACAGTAATTTTTCTTTTAAACTGGATTAAACCGGTACCAACCGGATCAAACAGGTAATAACAACAATTTCCAAGTTTTTACACTTTATATGCTGTTTTAATCGTATTACAAGAATCATTCTTTTAAACTAGATCAAACCGGTTCCAACAGGATCAAAGCGGTTCTAACCTCAATTCGCATGTTTTACACTTTATTGCTGTTTTACCGTATTGAATTCTTCTTTTAAACCGGATCAAACTGGTATTAACCTCAATTTCCATGTTTTTACATTTTATATGCTGTTTTAACTGTATTTCAAGAATCCTTCTTTTAAACCGGATCAAACCTCAATTCGCATGTTTTTACACTTTATATGCTCTTTTGATTTTATTAAAAGAATTTTTCTTTTAAACTTGATTAAACTGGTTCCTACCACAATTTACATATTTATATTCTGTTTTGACCGTACTACAAGAACTGTTTTTTTAAACCGGTTTTAACCGGTTCAAACCTGGTCAAACCGGTTCTAACATGATTTCGCATGTTTTTACACTTTATATGCTGTTTTAACTTTATTACAAGAATTCTTCATTTAAACAGGTTTTAACCGGTTCCAACCGAATCAAACCTGTAATAACCTCAATTTACAAGTTTTTACAATTTATATGCTGTTTTAACCGTATTACAAGAATCCTTCTTTTAATGAGGATCAAACCGGTTCTAACCTCAATTCGCATGTTTTTACACTTTATATGCTGTTTTAACCGTATTACAAGAATTCTTCTTTAAATTCGTTTTAACCGGTTCCAACCCGATCAAACCGGTTCTAACCTCAATTTGCATGTTTTTACACTTGATATGCTCTTTAGATTTTATTAAAAGAATTATTCTTTTAAACCGGATTAAACTGGTTCCTACCACAATTTGCGTATTTATATTCTATTTTGACCGTACTACAAAAAATCTTCTTTTAAACCGGTTTAAACCGGTTCAAACCTAATCAAACCGGTTCTAACCTCATTTCGCATGTTTTTACACTTTATATGCTGTTTTAACCGTATTACAAGAATCCTTCTTTAAATGAGGATCAAACCGGTTCTAACCTCAATTGGCATGTTTTTACACTTTATTTGCTGTTTTGACCGTATTACAAGAATTATTTTTTTAAACCGGTTTTAACTGGTTACAAACGGAACAAACCGGTACTAACCTCAATTTGCAAGTTTTTACACTTTATATGCTGTTTTAACCGAATTACTAGAATTCTTTTTTTAAACCGGTTTTAACCGGTTCCAACCGAATCAAACCAGTACTAACCTCAATTTGCATGCTTTCACACTTTATATGCTGTTTTAACCGTATTACACTAATTCTTCTTTTAAACCGGTTTTAACCAGTTCCAAGCGGATCAAACGGGTTAAAACCAATTCGCATGTTTTTACACTTTATATGCTGTTTTCACTTTATTACAAAAATTCTTCATTTCAACAGGTTTTAACCGGTTCCAAACGGATCAAACCGGTACTAACCTCAATTTGCAAGTTTTTACATTTTATATGCTGTTTTAAACGTATTACAAGAATCCTCCTTTTAAACTGCATCAAACCAGTTCTAACCTGATTTCGCATGTTTTTACACTTTATATGCTGTTTTAACCGTATTACAAAAATTCTTTTTTTAAACCGTTTTAACCGGTTCCAACCGGATCAAACCGGTTCTAACCTCAATTTGCATGTTTTACACTTTATATGCTGTTTTAACCGTATTACAAGAATTCTTTTTTTAAACCGGTTTTAACTGGTTCCAACCCGATCAAACCGATTTTAACCTCAATTTGCGTGTTTTTACACTTTATATGCTGTTTTGATATTATTAACATAATTCTTCTTTTTCCGATCAAACCGGTTTTTAACTGGTTGAAACCAGATTAAACCGGTTTTAACCTCAATTTGCATGTTTTACACTTTATATGCTCTTTTGAATTTATTAAAAAAATTCTTCTTTTAAAACGGATTAAACCGGTTCCTACCTTAATTTTTATATTTATACTCTGTTTTCACCGTACTACAAGAAATTTTCTTTTAAACCAGTTTTAACCGGTTCCAACCTGATCAAACCGGTTCTAACCTCAATTCGCATGTTTTACACTTTATATGCTGTTTTGACTTTATTACAAGAATTCTTCTTTTAACCGGTTTAAACCGTTTTCCACCGAATCAAACCGGTTCTTACCTCAATTTGCATGTTTTACACTTTATATGCTGTTTTGACCGTATTACAAGAATTCTTCTTTTAAAACGGTTTTAACTGATTCAAACCGGATCAAACCGGTTCTAACCTCAATTACATGTTTTTTACACTTTATATGCTGTTTTAACCGTATTACAAGAATTCTTCTTTTTAACTGGTTTTAACAGGTTCCAACCGGATCAAACCGGTACTAACCTCAATTTGCATGTTTTACACTTTATATGCTGTTTTAACCGTATTACAAGAATTCTTCTTTTAAACTGCATCAAACCGGTTCTAACCTCAATTTGCATGTTTTACACTTTATATGCTGTTTTAACCATAATTACAAGAATTCTTCTTTTAAACCGGTTTTAACCGGTTCCAACCGAATCAAACCGGTTCTAACCTCAATTTGCATGTTTTTACACTTTATATGCTGTTTTAACCGTATTACAAGAATTCTTCTTTTAAACCGGATTAAACTGGTTCCTACCTCAATTTGTATATTTATATTTTGTTTTGACCGTACTACAAGAAATCTTCTTTTAAACCGGTTTTAACCGGTTCCAACCTGATCAAACCGGTTCTAACCTCAATTTGCATGTTTTTACACTTTATATGCTGTTTTGACTTTATTACAAGAATTCTTCTTTTAAACCGGTTTTAATCAGTTTCCACCGGATCAAACAGGTTCTAACCTCAATTTGCATGTTTTACACTTTATATGCTGTTTTAACCGTATTACAAGAATTCTTCTTTTAAACTGGTTTTAACCGGTTCCAACAGGATCAAACCGGATTCTAACCTCAATTTGCAAGTTTTTACACTTTATATGCTGTTTTAACCAAATTACAAGAATTCTTCTTTTAAACCGGATCAAACCGATTTCAACCGGATCAAACCGGATAACCTCAATTTGCATGTTTTTACACTTTATATGCTGTTTTAACCGTATTAGAAAGAATCTTCTTTTAAACCGGATCAAACCGGTTCTAACCTCAATTTCGCATGTTTTACACTTTATATGCTGTTTTAACCAAATTAAAAGAATTCTTCTTTTAAACCGGT
>NW_027467782.1:7829822-7877050 GCF_004210375.1 Tachypleus tridentatus | reverse complement strand
TTTAACCGGTTCCAAACGGATCAAACTGGTTTTAACCTCAATTGCATGTTTTACACTTTATATGCTGTTTTGACCGTATTACAAGAATTCTTCTTTTAAACCGGTTTTAACCAATTCAAACCAGATTAAACCAGTTTTAACCTCAATTTGCATGTTTTACACTTTATATGCTCTTTTGATTTTACTAAAGAATTCTTCTTTTAAACAGGATTAAACTGGTTTCTACTTCAATTTGCATATTTATACTCTGTTTTGAGAGTAGTACAAGAAATCTTCTTTTAAACCAGTTTTAACCATTTCCAAACTGATCAAACCGGTTCTACACTCAATTCGTATGTTTTACATTTTATATGCTTTTGACTTTATTACAAGAATTCTTCTTCTTAACCAGTTTAAAACGTTTTCCACCGAATCAAACAGGTTCTTACCTCAATTTGCATGTTTTATACTTTATATGCTGTTTTGACCGTATTACAAGAATTCTTCTTTTAAACCGGTTTTAACCGGTTCCAACGGATCAAACGTGTTAAAACCAATTCGCATGTTTTACACTTTATATGCTGTTTTGACCGTATTACAAGAATTCTTCTTTGAAACCGATTTTAACCAGTTGCCAGTGAATCGAACATGTTCTAACCTCAAATTGCATATTTTTACAACTTTATATGCTGTTTTGACTGTATTACAAAAATACCCTTTTATACTGGATGAAACCTGTACAAACTGGATCAAACCGGTTCTAACCTCAATTTGCATGTTTTACACTTTATATGCTGTTTTAACTGTATTACAAGAAATCTTGATTTCAACCGGATCAAACCGTTTCCAACCGGATTAAACAGGTTCTAACCTCAATGTACATGATTTTACACATTATATGCTGTTTTAACCAAATTACAAGATTTCTTCTTTTAAACCGGTTTTAACAGGTTCCAACCGGATCAAACCGGTTTTAACCTCAATTTGCATGTTTTTACACTTTATATGCTGTTTTAACCAAATTACAAGAATTCTTCTTTTAAACCGGTTTTAACAGGTTCCAACCGGATCAAACCAGTTCTAACCTCAATTCGGATGTTTCTACACTTTACATGCTGTTTTAACCGTATTACAAGAATTCTTCTTTCAAACTGGATCAAACCAATTTTAACCTCAATTTGCATTTGTTTACACTTTATATGCTCTTACAACCGTATGACAGGATTTCTTCTTTTAAACCGGTTCCAACTGGATTAATCTGGTTCCAACCAGATAAATCCGATTCTATCCACAATTTCCATGTTTTGACACTTTATATGCTGTTTTGACCATATTACAAGAATTCTTCTTTTAAACCGGTTTTAACCGGTTCAAACCAGATTAAACCGGTCGTAACCTCAATTTGCATGTTTTTACACTTTATATGCTTTTGAATTTATTAAAAGAATTCTTCTTTTAAACAGGATTAAACTGGTTCCTACCTGAATTTGAATATTTATACTCCATTTTGAGAGTACTACAAGAAATCTCCTTTTAAACCAGTTTTAACCATTTCCATCCTGATCAAACCGGTTCTACACTCAATTCGTATGTTTTACATTTATATGCTGTTTTGACTTTATTACTAGAATTCTTCTTTTAACCGGTTTTAACCGTTTTCCACCGAATCAAACAGGTTCTTACCTCAATTTGCATGTTTTTACACTTTGTATGCTGTTTTGACCGTATTACAAGAATTCTTCTTTTAAACCGGTTTTAACCGGTTCCAACCGGATCAATCTGGTACTAACCTCAATTTGGAAGTTTTATATTTTATATGCTGTTTTAACCGTATTACAAGAACCCTCCTTTTAACCGGATCAAACCGGTTCTTACCTCAATTCTGCATGTTTTACACTTTATATGATGTTTTAACCGTATTACAAGAAATCTTCTTTTAAACTGAGTTAAACCTGTTCTAACCTCAATGTACATGTTTTACACTTTATATGCTGTTTTAACTAAATTACAAGAATTCTTCTTTTCAACCGGTTTTAACAGGTTCCAACCGGATCAAACTGGTACTAACCTCAATTTGCATATTTTTGCACTTTATATCCTGCTTTTGACCGTATTACAAGAATTCTTCTTTAAACCGGATCAAACCTGTTCTATCCTCAATTGGCATGTTTTACACTTTATATGCTGTTTTAACAGTATTACAAGAAGTCTTCTTTAAACCAAATCAAACCAGGTTATCCTCAATTTGTATGATTTTACACTTTATATGCTGTTTTAACCGTATTACAGTAGTTCTTCTATTAAACCGGATTAAACCAGTTCCCAAAGGATCAAACCGGTTTTAACTTCAATTCGCATGTTTTTACACTTTATATGCTGTTTTAACCAAATTACAAGAATTCTTCTTTTAAACCGGTTTTAACAGGTTCCAACCGGATCAAACTGGTACTAACCTCAATTTGCATGTTTTTACACTTTATATGCTGTTTTAACCGTATTACACTAATTCTTCATTTAAACCGGTTTTAACCAGTTCCAACCGGATCAAACGGGTTAAAACCAATTCGCATGTTTTTACACTTTATATGCTGTTTTGACCGTATTACAAGAATTCTTCTTTGAAACCGGTTTTAACCAGTTCCCACTAAATCGAACAGGTTCTAACCTCAAATTACATATTATTACACTTTATATGCTGTTTTGACTGTATTACAAGAATACCCTTTTTATACCGGATGAAACCTGTACAAACTGGATCAAACTGGTTATAACCTCAATTCGCATGTTTTTACACTTTATTTGCTGTTTTAACCGTATTACAAGAAATTTTGTTTTAAACCGGATCAAACCGGTTCCAACCGGATTAAACAGGTTCTAACCTCAATGTACATGTTTTTACACTTTATATGCTGTTTTAACCAAATTACAAGAATTCTTCTTTTAAACCGGTTTTAACAGGTTCCAACCGGATCAAACCGGTTCTAACCTCAATTCGCATGTTTTTACACCTTACATGCTGTTTTAACCGTATTACAAGAATTCTTCTTTAAACCGGTTTTAACAGGTTCCATTTGGGATCAAACTGGTTCTAACCTCAATTTGCATGTTTTACAAACTTTATATGCTGTTTACACTTTATACAAGAATTCTTCTTTTAAACCGGTTTTAACCGGTTCCAACCTGATACCTCAATTTGCATGTTTTACACTTTATATGCTGTTTTTATTACAAGAATTCTTCTTTTTAAACCGGTTTTAACCGGTTCCAACCGGATCAATTTGCATGTTTTTTACACTTTATATGCTGTTTTGACCGTATTACAAGAATTCTTCTTTTAAACCGGATTAAACTGGTTTTACACTTTATATGCTGTTTTAACCGTATTACAAGAATTCTTCTTTTAAACTGGTTAAACCGGTTCCAACCGGATCAAACCGGTTCTAACCTCAATTTGCATGTTTTACACTTTATATGCTGTTTTAACCGTATTACAAGAATTCTTCTTTTAAACCGGTTTTAACCGGTTCCAACCAGATCAAACCGGTTCTAACCTCAATTTGCATGTTTTTACACTTTATATGCTGTTTTGACCGTATTACAAGAATTCTTCTTTTAAACCGGTTTTAACCGGTTCCAACTGGATCCAATCAAACGGTTCTAACCTCAATTTGCATGTTTTACACTTTATATGCTGTTTTGACCGTATTACAAGAATTCTTCTTTTAAACTGGTTTAAACTGGTTCCAACCGGATCAAACCGGTTCTAAGTATTTACTCAATTTGCATGTTTTTACACTTTATATGCTGTTTTAACCGTATTACAAGAATTCTTCTTTTAAACCGGTTTTAACCAGTTTCCAAACCGGATCAAACCGGTTCTAACCTCAATTTGCATGTTTTACACTTTATATGCTGTTTTGACTGTATTACAAGAATTCTTCTTTTAAACCGGTTTAAACCAGTTCCAACTGGATCAAACTGGTTCTAACCTCAATTGCATATTTTTTACACTTTATATGCTGTTTTGACCGTATTACAAGAATTCTTCTTTTAAACCGGTTTAAACCGGTTCCAACCGGATCAAACCGGTTCTAACCTCAATTTGCATGTTTTTACACTTTATATGCTGTTTTAACCGTATTACAAGAATTCTTCTTTTAAACCGGATCAAACCGGTTCTAACCTCAATTCGCATGTTTTACATTTATATGCTGTTTTAACCGGATTACAAACTTCTTTTCTAACTAACCTCAATGTACATGATTTTACACTTTATATGCTGTTTTAACCAAATTACAAGAATTCTTCTTTTAAACCGGTTTTAACAGGTTCCAACCGGATCAAACCGGTTTTAACCTCAATTTGCATGTTTTACACTTTATATGCTGTTTTAACCGTATTACAAGAATTCTTCTTTCAAACTGGATCAAACCAATTTTAACCTCAATTTGCATTTGTTTACACTTTATATGCTCTTACAACCGTATGACAGGATTTCTTCTTTTAAACTGGTTCCAACTGGATTAATCTGGTTCCAACCAGATAAACTGATTCTATCCACAATTTCCATGTTTTGACACTTTATATGCTGTTTTGACCATATTACAAGAATTCTTCTTTTAAACCGGTTTTAACCGGTTCAAACCAGATTAAACCGGTCGTAACCTCAATTTGCATGTTTTACACTTTATATGCTGTTTTGAATTTATTAAAAGAATTCTTCTTTTAAACAGGATTAAACTGGTTCCTACCTGAATTTGAATATTTATACTCCATTTTGAGAGTACTACAAGAAATCTCCTTTTAAACCAGTTTTAACCATTTCCATCCTGATCAAACCGGTTCTACACTCAATTCGTATGTTTTACATTTATATGCTGTTTTGACTTTATTACTAGAATTCTTCTTTTTAACCGGTTTTAACCGTTTTCCACCGAATCAAACAGGTTCTTACCTCAATTTGCATGTTTTACACTTTATATGCTGTTTTGACCGTATTACAAGAATTCTTCTTTTAAACCGGTTTTAACCGGTTCCAACCGGATCAATCTGGTACTAACCTCAATTTGGAAGTTTTATATTTTATATGCTGTTTTAACCGTATTACAAGAACCCTCCTTTTAACCGGATCAAACCGGTTCTTACCTCAATTGCATGTTTTACACTTTATATGATGTTTTAACCGTATTACAAGAAATCTTCTTTTAAACTGAGTTAAACCTGTTCTAACCTCAATGTACATGTTTTTACACTTTATATGCTGTTTTAACTAAATTACAAGAATTCTTCTTTTCAACCGGTTTTAATAGGTTCCAACCGGATCAAACTGGTACTAACCTCAATTTGCATATTTTTGCACTTTATATCCTGCTTTGACCGTATTACAAGAATTCTTCTTTTAAACCGGATCAAACCTGTTCTATCCTCAATTGGCATGTTTTTACACTTTATATGCTGTTTTAACAGTATTACAAGAAGTCTTCTTTTAAACCAAATCAAACCAGGTTATCCTCAATTTGTATGATTTTACACTTTATATGCTGTTTTAACCGTATTACAGTAGTTCTTCTATTAAACCGGATTAAACCAGTTCCCAAAGGATCAAACCGGTTTTAACTTCAATTCGCATGTTTTTACACTTTATATGCTGTTTTAACCAAATTACAAGAATTCTTCTTTTAAACCGGTTTTAACAGGTTCCAACCGGATCAAACTGGTACTAACCTCAATTTGCATGTTTTTACACTTTATATGCTGTTTTAACCGTATTACACTAATTCTTCATTTAAACCGGTTTTAACCAGTTCCAACCGGATCAAACGGGTTAAAACCAATTGCATGTTTTACACTTTATATGCTGTTTTGACCGTATTACAAGAATTCTTCTTTTGAAACCGGTTTTAACCAGTTCCCACTAAATCGAACAGGTTCTAACCTCAAATTACATATTATTACACTTTATATGCTGTTTTGGATGTATTACAAGAATACCCCTTTTATACCGGATGAAACCTGTACAAACTGGATCAAACTGGTTATAACCTCAATTCGCATGTTTTTACACTTTATTTGCTGTTTTAACCGTATTACAAGAAATTTTGTTTTAAACCGGATCAAACCGGTTCCAACCGGATTAAACAGGTTCTAACCTCAATTCGCATGTTTTTACACTTTATATGCTGTTTTAACAGTATTACAAGAAATCTTCTTTTAAACCGGTTTCAAACCGGTTCCAACCGGATCAAACCGGTTCTAACCTCAATTTACATGTTTTTACACTTTATATGCTGTTTTAACCAAATTACAAGAATTCTTCTTTTAAACCGGTTTTAACAAACCGGATCAAACCGGTTCTAACCTCAATTTGCATGTTTTTACACTTTATATGCTGTTTTAAACGTATTACAAGAATTCTTCTTTTAAACCGGATCAAACTGGATTAATCTGGTTCCAACCAGATCAAACCGGTTCTATCCACAATTTCCATGTTTTTACACTTTATATGCTGTTTTAACCGTATTACAGAATTCTTCTTTTAAACCGGTTCCAACTGGATCAAACTGGTACTAACCTCAATTTGCAATGTTTTACACTTTATATGCTGTTTTAACCGTATTACAAGAATTCTTCTTTAAATCGGATCAAACCTTAATTCACATGTTTTACACTTTATATGCTGTTTTGAACTACCTTCCCAGAAATCTTTTAAACCGGTTTTAACCGGTTCCAGCCGGATCAAACCGGTTTTAACCTCAATTTGCATGTTTTACACTTTATATGCTGTTTTGACTTTATTACAAGAATTCTTCTTTTAAACCGGTTTTAACCGGTTCCAAACGGATCAAACTGGTTTTAACCTCAATTTGCATGTTTTACACTTTATATGCTGTTTTGACCGTATTACAAGAATTCTTCTTTTAAACCGGTTTTAACCAGTTCAAACCAGATTAAACCGGTTTTAACCTCAATTTGCATGTTTTACACTTTATATGCTGTTTTGATTTTATTACAAGAATTCTTCTTTTAAACAGGATTAAACTGGTTTTTCTACCTCAATTTGCATATTTATACACTTTATATGCTGTTTTGAGAGTATTACAAGAAATCTTCTTTTAAACCGGTTTTAACCATTTCCAATCTGATCAAACCGGTTCTAACTCAATTGTATGTTTTTACACTTTATATGCTGTTTTGACTTTATTACAAGAATTCTTCTTTTTAACCGGTTTAAACCGTTTTCCACCGAATCAAACAGGTTCTTACCTCAATTTGCATGTTTTACACTTTATATGCTGTTTTGACCGTATTACAAGAATTCTTCTTTTAAACCGGTTTTAACCGGTTCCAACCGGATCAAACGTGTTAAAACCAATTTGCATGTTTTACACTTTATATGCTGTTTTGACCGTATTACAAGAATTCTTCTTTTAAACCGGTTTTAACCAGTTCCCACTGAATCAAACCGGTTCTAACCTCAAATTGCATATTTTTACACTTTATATGCTGTTTTGACCGTATTACAAGAATTCTTCTTTTTAAACTGGATTAAACCGGTTCCAACTGGATCAAACCGGTTCTAACCTCAATTTGCATGTTTTACACTTTATATGCTGTTTTAACCGTATTACAAGAAATCTTTCTTTCCAACCGGATTAAACAGGTTCTAACCTCAATGTACATATGCTGTTTTTTACACTTTATATGCTGTTTTAACCAAATTACAAGAATTCTTCTTTTAAACCGGTTTTTCCAACCGGATCAAACCGGTTCCAATTTGCATGTTTTTTACACTTTATATGCTGTTTTCAAACGGTTCAAACCGGATGGTTCTAACCTCAATTTGCATGTTTTTACACTTTATATGCTGTTTTGACCGTATTACAAGAATTCTTCTTTTAAACCGGATCAAACTGGTTTTAACCTCAGATTAAAATTTGCATGTTTTTACACTTTATATGCTGTTTTAACCGTATTACAAGCATATTTATTCTTCTTTTTAAACTGGTTTTAACCATTTCCAACCTGATCAAACCGGTTCTATCCTCAATTTGCATGTTTTTACACTTTATATGCTGTTTTGACCGTATTACAAGAATTCTTCTTTTAAACCGGTTTTAAACCGGATCAAACAGGTTCTTACCTCAATTTGCATGTTTTTACACTTTATATGCTGTTTTAACCGTATTACAAGAATTCTTCTTTTAAACCGGTTTTAACCGGTTCCAACCGGATCAAACGGTTTAAAACAATTTCGCATGCACTTTTTACACTTTATATGCTGTTTTGACCGTATTACAAGAATTCTTCTTTTAAACCGATTTTAACCAGTTCCAGTGAATCAAACATGTTCTAACCTCAAATTGCATATTTTACAACTTTATATGCTGTTTTGACTGTATTACAAAAATCCCCTTTTAAACTGGATGAAACCTGTTCAAACTGGATCAAACCGGTTCTAACCTCAATTCGCATGTTTTACACTTTATATGCTGTTTTAACCGTATTACAAGAAATCTTGATTTCAACCGGATCAAACCGTTTCCAACCGGATTAAACAGGTTCTAACCTCAATGTACATGATTTTACACATTATATGCTGTTTTAACCAAATTACAAGATTTCTTCTTTTAAACCGGTTTTAACAGGTTCCAACCGGATCAAACCGGTTTTAACCTCAATTGCATGTTTTACACTTTATATGCTGTTTTAACCAAATTACAAGAATTCTTCTTTTAAACCGGTTTTAACAGGTTCCAACCGGATCAAACCAGTTCTAACCTCAATTTGCATGTTTTACACTTTATATGCTGTTTTAACCGTATTACAAGAATTCTTCTTTCAAACTGGATCAAACCAATTTTAACCTCAATTTGCATTTGTTTACACTTTATATGCTCTTACAACCGTATGACAGGATTTCTTCTTTTAAACCGGTTCCAACTGGATTAATCTGGTTCCAACCAGATAAACCGATTCTATCCACAATTTCCATGTTTTGACACTTTATATGCTGTTTTGACCATATTACAAGAATTCTTCTTTTAAACCGGTTTTAACCGGTTCAAACCAGATTAAACCGGTCGTAACCTCAATTTGCATGTTTTTACACTTTATATGCTCTTTTGAATTTATTAAAAGAATTCTTCTTTTAAACAGGATTAAACTGGTTCCTACCTAAATTTGAATATTTATACTCCATTTTGAGAGTACTACAAGAAATCTCCTTTTAAACCAGTTTTAACCATTTCCATCCTGATCAAACCGGTTCTACACTCAATTCGTATGTTTTACATTTATATGCTGTTTTGACTTTATTACTAGAATTCTTCTTTTTAACCGGTTTTAACCGTTTTCCACCGAATCAAACAGGTTCTTACCTCAATTTGCATGTTTTTACACTTTGTATGCTGTTTTGACCGTATTACAAGAATTCTTCTTTTAAACCGGTTTTAACCGGTTCCAACCGGATCAATCTGGTACTAACCTCAATTTGGAAGTTTTATATTTTATATGCTGTTTTAACCGTATTACAAGAACCCTCCTTTTAACCGGATCAAACCGGTTCTTACCTCAATTCGCATGTTTTACACTTTATATGATGTTTTAACCGTATTACAAGAAATCTTCTTTTAAACTGAGTTAAACCTGTTCTAACCTCAATGTACATGTTTTTACACTTTATATGCTGTTTTAACTAAATTACAAGAATTCTTCTTTTCAACCGGTTTTAACAGGTTCCAACCGGATCAAACTGGTACTAACCTCAATTTGCATATTTTTGCACTTTATATCCTGCTTTGACCGTATTACAAGAATTCTTCTTTTAAACCGGATCAAACCTGTTCTATCCTCAATTGGCATGTTTTACACTTTATATGCTGTTTTAACAGTATTACAAGAAGTCTTCTTTTAAACCAAATCAAACCAGGTTATCCTCAATTTGTATGATTTTACACTTTATATGCTGTTTTAACCGTATTACAGTAGTTCTTCTATTAAACCGGATTAAACCAGTTCCCAAAGGATCAAACCGGTTTTAACTTCAATTCGCATGTTTTACACTTTATATGCTGTTTTAACCAAATTACAAGAATTCTTCTTTTAAACCGGTTTTAACAGGTTCCAACCGGATCAAACTGGTACTAACCTCAATTTGCATGTTTTACACTTTATATGCTGTTTTAACCGTATTACACTAATTCTTCATTTAAACCGGTTTTAACCAGTTCCAACCGGATCAAACGGGTTAAAACCAATTCGCATGTTTTTACACTTTATATGCTGTTTTGACCGTATTACAAGAATTCTTCTTTGAAACCGGTTTTAACCAGTTCCCACTAAATCGAACAGGTTCTAACCTCAAATTACATATTATTACACTTTATATGCTGTTTTGACTGTATTACAAGAATACCCCTTTTATACCGGATGAAACCTGTACAAACTGGATCAAACTGGTTATAACCTCAATTCGCATGTTTTTACACTTTATTTGCTGTTTTAACCGTATTACAAGAAATTTTGTTTTAAACCGGATCAAACCGGTTCCAACCGGATTAAACAGGTTCTAACCTCAATGTACATGTTTTTACACTTTATATGCTGTTTTTTTACACTTTATTTAATGCTGTTCTAACCTCAATGTACATGTTTTTTTATATGCTGTTTTAATTCTTCCAAATTACAAGAATTCTTCTTTTAAACTGGTTTTAACAGGTTCCAACCGGATCAAACCGGTTCTAACCTCAATTTGCATGAATTTTTACACTTTATATGCTGTTTTAACCGTATTACAAGAATTCTTCTTTTAAACCGGATCAAACTGGATTAATCTGGTTCCAACCAGATCAAACCGGTTCTAACCACAATTTCCATGTTTTTACACTTTATATGCTGTTTTAACCGTATTACAAGAATTCTTCTTTTAAACCGGTTCCAACTGGATCAAACTGGTACTAACCTCAATTTGCATGTTTTACACTTTATATGCTGTTTTAACCGTATTAACAAGAATCCTTCTTTTAAATCGGATCAAACCTTAATTCACATGTTTTACACTTTATATGCTGTTTTGACCGTATTAAAGAAATTCTTCTTTTAAACCGGTTTTAACCGGTTCCAACCGGATCAAACAGGTTTTAACCTCAATTTGCATGTTTTTACACTTTATATGCTGTTTTGACCGTATTACAAGAATTCTTCTTTTAAACCGGTTTTAACCGGTTCCAAACGGATCAAACTGGTTTTAACCTCAATTCGCATGTTTTACACTTTATATGCTGTTTTGACCGTATTACAAGAATTCTTCTTTTAAACCGGTTTTAACCGGTTCAAACCAGATCAAACCGGTTTTAACCTCAATTTGCATGTTTTACACTTTATATGCTGTTTTGACCGTATTAAAAGAATTCTTCTTTTAAACCGGATTAAACTGGTTTCTACCTCAATTTGCATATTTTTACTTTATATGCTGTTTTGAGAGTATTACAAGAAATCTTCTTTTAAACCGGTTTTAACCGGTTCCAACCTGATCAAACCGGTTCTAACCTCAATTCGCATGTTTTACACTTTATATGCTGTTTTAACTTTATTACAAGAATTCTTCTTTTAAACCGGTTTAAAACGTTTTCCACCGAGATCAAACAGGTTCTTACCTCAATTTGCATGTTTTACACTTTATATGCTGTTTTGACCGTATTACAAGAATTCTTCTTTTAAACCGGTTTTAAACCGGATTAATCGGTTCCAACCGGATCAAACGTGTTAAAACCAATTTGCATGTTTTACACTTTATATGCTGTTTTGACCGTATTACAGAATTCTTCTTTTAAACCGGTTTTAACCAGTTCCCACTGAATCAAACAGGTTCTAACCTCAAATTGCATATTTTTACACTTTATATGCTGTTTTGACTGTATTACAAGAATTCTTCTTTTAAACCGGATTTTAACCAGTTCAAAGTGAATCAAACATGTTCTAACCTCAAATTGCATATTTTTACACTTTATATGCTGTTTTGACTGTATTACAAGAAATCCCCTTTTATACTGGATGAAACCTGTACAAACTGGATCAAACCGGTTCTAACCTCAATTCGCATGTTTTACACTTTATATGCTGTTTTAACCGTATTACAAGAAATCTTGATTTTAAACCGGATCAAACCGGTTCCAACCGGATTAAACAGGTTCTAACCTCAATGTACATGATTTTACACATTATATGCTGTTTTAACCAAATTACAAGATTTCTTCTTTTAAACCGGTTTTAACAGGTTCCAACCGGATCAAACCGGTTCTAACCTCAATTGCATGTTTTACACTTTACATGCTGTTTTAACCGTATTACAAGAATTCTTCTTTCAAACTGGATCAAACCAATTTTAACCTCAATTTGCATTTGTTTACACTTTATATGCTCTTACAACCGTATGACAGGATTCTTCTTTTAAACCGGTTCCAACTGGATTAATCTGGTTCCAACCAGATAAACCGATTCTATCCACAATTTCCATGTTTTGACACTTTATATGCTGTTTTGACCATATTACAAGAATTCTTCTTTTAAACCGGTTTTAACCGGTTCAAACCAGATTAAACCGGTCGTAACCTCAATTTGCATGTTTTTACACTTTATATGCTCTTTTGAATTTATTAAAAGAATTCTTCTTTTAAACAGGATTAAACTGGTTCCTACCTAAATTTGAATATTTATACTCCATTTTGAGAGTACTACAAGAAATCTCCTTTTAAACCAGTTTTAACCATTTCCATCCTGATCAAACCGGTTCTACACTCAATTCGTATGTTTTACATTTATATGCTGTTTTGACTTTATTACTAGAATTCTTCTTTTTAACCGGTTTTAACCGTTTTCCACCGAATCAAACAGGTTCTTACCTCAATTTGCATGTTTTTACACTTTATATGCTGTTTTGACCGTATTACAAGAATTCTTCTTTTAAACCGGTTTTAACCGGTTCCAACCGGATCAATCTGGTACTAACCTCAATTTGGAAGTTTTATATTTTATATGCTGTTTTAACCGTATTACAAGAACCCTCCTTTTAACCGGATCAAACCGGTTCTTACCTCAATTCGCATGTTTTTACACTTTATATGATGTTTTAACCGTATTACAAGAAATCTTCTTTTAAACTGAGTTAAACCTGTTCTAACCTCAATGTACATGTTTTTACACTTTATATGCTGTTTTAACTAAATTACAAGAATTCTTCTTTTAAACCGGTTTTAACAGGTTCCAACCGGATCAAACTGGTACTAACCTCAATTTGCATATTTTTGCACTTTATATCCTGCTTTGACCGTATTACAAGAATTCTTCTTTTAAACCGGATCAAACCTGTTCTATCCTCAATTGGCATGTTTTTACACTTTATATGCTGTTTTAACAGTATTACAAGAAGTCTTCTTTTAAACCAAATCAAACCAGGTTATCCTCAATTTGTATGATTTTACACTTTATATGCTGTTTTAACCGTATTACAGTAGTTCTTCTATTAAACCGGATTAAACCAGTTCCCAAAGGATCAAACCGGTTTTAACTTCAATTCGCATGTTTTTACACTTTATATGCTGTTTTAACCAAATTACAAGAATTCTTCTTTTAAACCGGTTTTAACAGGTTCCAACCAGATCAAACTGGTACTAACCTCAATTTGCATGTTTTACACTTTATATGCTGTTTTAACCGTATTACAAGAATTCTTCTTTTAAACCGGTTTTAACCAGTTCCAACCGGATCAAACTGGTTCTAACCTCAATTTGCATGTTTTACACTTTATATGCTGTTTTGACCGTATTACAAGAATTCTTCTTTTAAACCGGTTTTAACCAGTTCCAACTGGATCAAACAGGTTCTAACCTCAAATTGCATGTTTTACACTTTATATGCTGTTTTGACTGTATTACAAGAAATCTTCTTTTAAACCGGATGAAACCTGTTCAAACTGGATCAAACTGGTTCTAACCTCAATTTGCATGTTTTTACACTTTATATGCTGTTTTAACCGTATTACAAGAATTCTTCTTTTAAACCGGTTTTAACAGGTTCCAACCGGATCAAACCGGTTCTAACCTCAATTTGCATGTTTTTACACTTTATATGCTGTTTTAAACGTATTACAAGAATTCTTCTTTTAAACTTCTTTTAAACCGGTTTAAACAGGTTCCAACCAGATCAAAACAATGCATGTTTTACACTTTATATGCTGTTTTAACCGTATTACAAGAATTCTTCTTTTAAACCGGTTTTCGGTTCCAACCGGATCAAATCAAACTGGTTCTAACCTCAATTTGCATGTTTTACACTTTATATGCTGTTTTAACCGTATTACAAGAATTCTTCTTTTAAACCGGTTCAAACCGGATCAAACTGGTTCTAACCTCAATTTGCATGTTTTACACTTTATATGCTGTTTTAACCGTATTACAAGAATTCTTCTTTTAAAAACCGGTTCCAACCGGATCAAACCGGTTTAACCTCAATTTGCATGTTTTTACACTTTATATGCTGTTTTAACCGTATTACAAGAATTCTTCTTTTAAACCGGTTTTAACCGGTTCCAACCGGATCAAACTGGTTTTAACCTCAATTTGCATGTTTTACACTTTATATGCTGTTTTGACCGTATTACAAGAATTCTTCTTTTAAACCGGTTTTAACCAGTTCAAACCAGATCAAACCAGTTCTAACCTCAATTTGCATGTTTTTACACTTTATATGCTGTTTTGATTTTATTACAAGAATTCTTCTTTTAAACAGGATTAAACTGGTTTCTACCTCAATTTGCATATTTTTACTTTATATGCTGTTTTGACCGTATTACAAGAAATCTTCTTTTAAACCGGTTTTAACCATTTCCAACCTGATCAAACCGGTTCTAACCTCAATTCGCATGTTTTACACTTTATATGCTGTTTTGACTTTATTACAAGAATTCTTCTTTTAAACCGGTTTAAACCGTTTTCAAACCAGATCAAACAGGTTCTTACCTCAATTTGCATGTTTTTACACTTTATATGCTGTTTTAACCGTATTACAAGAATTCTTCTTTTAAACCGGTTTAAACCGGATTAAACCGGTTCCAACCGGATCAAACCGGTTTTAACCTCAATTTGCATGTTTTACACTTTATATGCTGTTTTAACCGTATTACAAGAATTCTTCTTTTAAACCGGTTTTAACAGGTTCCAACCGGATCAAACCGGTTCTAACCTCAATTTGCATGTTTTACACTTTATATGCTGTTTTAACCGTATTACAAGAATCTTCTTTTCTTTCAAACTGGATCAAACCGGTTTTAACCTCAATTTGCATTTTTTACACTTTATATGCTGTTTACAACCGTATTACAAGATTTCTTCTTTTAAACCGGTTCCAACTGGATTAATCTGGTTCCAACCAGATAAAACCGGTTCTATCCTCAATTTCCATGTTTTGACACTTTATATGCTGTTTTGACCGTATTACAAGAATTCTTCTTTTAAACCGGTTTTAACCGGTTCAAACCAGATTAAACCGGTCTAACCTCAATTTGCATGTTTTACACTTTATATGCTGTTTTGAATTTATTAAAAGAATTCTTCTTTTAAACAGGATTAAACTGGTTCCTACCTGAATTTGAATATTTATACTCCATTTTGAGAGTACTACAAGAAATCTCCTTTTAAACCAGTTTTAACCATTTCCATCCTGATCAAACCGGTTCTACACTCAATTCGTATGTTTTTACATTTATATGCTGTTTTGACTTTATTACTAGAATTCTTCTTTTTAACCGGTTTTAACCGTTTTCCACCGAATCAAACAGGTTCTTACCTCAATTTGCATGTTTTTACACTTTATATGCTGTTTTGACCGTATTACAAGAATTCTTCTTTTAAACCGGTTTTAACCGGTTCCAACCGGATCAATCTGGTACTAACCTCAATTTGGAAGTTTTATATTTTATATGCTGTTTTAACCGTATTACAAGAACCCTCCTTTTAACCGGATCAAACCGGTTCTTACCTCAATTCGCATGTTTTACACTTTATATGATGTTTTAACCGTATTACAAGAAATCTTCTTTTAAACTGAGTTAAACCTGTTCTAACCTCAATGTACATGTTTTTACACTTTATATGCTGTTTTAACTAAATTACAAGAATTCTTCTTTTCAACCGGTTTTAACAGGTTCCAACCGGATCAAACTGGTACTAACCTCAATTTGCATATTTTTGCACTTTATATCCTGCTTTGACCGTATTACAAGAATTCTTCTTTTAAACCGGATCAAACCTGTTCTATCCTCAATTGGCATGTTTTTACACTTTATATGCTGTTTTAACAGTATTACAAGAAGTCTTCTTTTAAACCAAATCAAACCAGGTTATCCTCAATTTGTATGATTTTACACTTTATATGCTGTTTTAACCGTATTACAGTAGTTCTTCTATTAAACCGGATTAAACCAGTTCCCAAAGGATCAAACCGGTTTTAACTTCAATTCGCATGTTTTTACACTTTATATGCTGTTTTAACCAAATTACAAGAATTCTTCTTTTAAACCGGTTTTAACAGGTTCCAACCGGATCAAACTGGTACTAACCTCAATTTGCATGTTTTTACACTTTATATGCTGTTTTAACCGTATTACACTAATTCTTCATTTAAACCGGTTTTAACCAGTTCCAACCGGATCAAACGGGTTAAAACCAATTCGCATGTTTTTACACTTTATATGCTATTTTGACCGTATTACAAGAATTCTTCTTTGAAACCGGTTTTAACCAGTTCCCACTAAATCGAACAGGTTCTAACCTCAAATTACATATTATTACACTTTATATGCTGTTTTGGATGTATTACAAGAATACCCCTTTTATACCGGATGAAACCTGTACAAACTGGATCAAACTGGTTATAACCTCAATTCGCATGTTTTTACACTTTATTTGCTGTTTTAACCGTATTACAAGAAATTTTGTTTTAAACCGGATCAAACCGGTTCCAACCGGATTAAACAGGTTCTAACCTCAATTCGCATGTTTTTACACTTTATATGCTGTTTTAACAGTATTACAAGAAATCTTCTTTTAAACCGGCTCAAACCGGTTCCAACCGGATTAAATCTGTTCTAACCTCAATATACATATTTTTACACCTTATATGCTGTTTTAACCAAATTACAAGAATACTTCTTTTAAACCGGTTTTAACAGGTTCCAACCGGATCAAACCGGTTCTAACCTCAATTCGCATCTTTTTACACTTTACATGCCGTTTTAAACGTCATACAAGAATTCTTCTTTTAAACCGGATCAAACTGGATTAATCTGGTTCCAACCAGATCAAACCGGTTCTATCCACAATTTCCATGTTTTCACACTTTATATGCTGTATTAACCGTATTACAGTAATTCTTCTTTTAAACCGGTTCCAACTGGATCAAACTGGTACTAACCTCAATTTGCAAGTTTTTACACTTTATATGCTGTTTTAACCGTATAACAAGAATCCTTCTTTTAAATCGGATCAAACCTTAATTCACATGTTTTTACACTTTATATGCTCTTTTCACTACCTTCCCAGAAATTACAAGAATTCTTCTTTTAAACCGGTTCCAGCCGGATCAAACCTGTTTTAACCTCAATTCGCATGTTTTTATACTTTATATGCTGTTTGGACTTTATTAAAAGAATTCTTCTTTCAAACCGGTTTTAACCGGTTCCAAACGGATCAAACTGGTTTTAACCTCAATTCGCATGTTTTTACACTTTATATGCTGTTTTGACCGTATTACAAGAATTCTTCTTTTAAACCGGTTTTAACCAATTCAAACCAGATTAAACCAGTTTTAACCTCAATTTGCATGTTTTTACACTTTATATGCTCTTTTGATTTTACTAAAAGAATTCTTCTTTTAAACAGGATTAAACTGGTTTCTACTTCAATTTGCATATTTATACTCTGTTTTGAGAGTAGTACAAGAAATCTTCTTTTAAACCAGTTTTAACCATTTCCAATCTGATCAAACCGGTTCTACACACAATTCGTATGTTTTTACATTTTATATGCTTTTTGACTTTATTACAAGAATTCTTCTTCTTAACCAGTTTAAAACGTTTTCCACCGAATCAAACAGGTTCTTACCTCAATTTGCATGTTTTTATACTTTATGTGCTGTTTTGACCGTATTACAAGAATTCTTCTTTTAAACCGGTTTTAACCGGTTCCAACCGGATCAAACGTGTTAAAAACCAATTCGCATGTTTTTACACTTTATATGCTGTTTTGACCGTATTACAAGAATTCTTCTTTGAAACCGATTTTAACCAGTTGCCAGTGAATCGAACATGTTCTGACCTCAAATTGCATATTTTTCAACTTTATATGCTGTTTTGACTGTATTACAAAAATACCCCTTTTATACTGGATGAAACCTGTACAAACTGGATCAAACCGGTTCTAACCTCAATTCGCATGTTTTTACACTTTATATGCTGTTTTAACCGTATTACAAGAAATCTTGATTTCAACCGGATCAAACCGTTTCCAACCGGATTAAACAGGTTCTAACCTCAATGTACATGATTTTACACATTATATGCTGTTTTAACCAAATTACAAGATTTCTTCTTTTAAACCGGTTTTAACAGGTTCCAATCGGATCAAACCGGTTTTAACCTCACGTTGCATGTTTTTACACTTTATATGCTGTTTTAACCAAATTACAAGAATTCTTATTTTAAACCGGTTTTAACAGGTTCCAACCGGATCAAACCAGTTCTAACCTCAATTCGGATGTTTCTACACTTTACATGCTGTTTTAACCGTATTACAAGAATTCTTCTTTCAAACTGGATCAAACCAATTTTAACCTCAATTTGCATTTGTTTACACTTTATATGCTCTTACAACCGTATGACAGGATTCTTCTTTTAAACCGGTTCCAACTGGATTAATCTGGTTCCAACCAGATAAATCCGATTCTATCCACAATTTCCATGTTTTGACACTTTATATGCTGTTTTGACCATATTACAAGAATTCTTCTTTTAAACCGGTTTTAACCGGTTCAAACCAGATTAAACCGGTCGTAACCTCAATTTGCATGTTTTTACACTTTATATGCTCTTTTGAATTTATTAAAAGAATTCTTCTTTTAAACAGGATTAAACTGGTTCCTACCTAAATTTGAATATTTATACTCCATTTTGAGAGTACTACAAGAAATCTCCTTTTAAACCAGTTTTAACCATTTCCATCCTGATCAAACCGGTTCTACACTCAATTCGTATGTTTTTACATTTATATGCTGTTTTGACTTTATTACTAGAATTCTTCTTTTAACCGGTTTTAACCGTTTTCCACCGAATCAAACAGGTTCTTACCTCAATTTGCATGTTTTTACACTTTGTATGCTGTTTTGACCGTATTACAAGAATTCTTCTTTTAAACCGGTTTTAACCGGTTCCAACCGGATCAATCTGGTACTAACCTCAATTTGGAAGTTTTATATTTTATATGCTGTTTTAACCGTATTACAAGAACCCTCCTTTTAACCGGATCAAACCGGTTCTTACCTCAATTCGCATGTTTCTACACTTTATATGATGTTTTAACCGTATTACAAGAAATCTTCTTTTAAACTGAGTTAAACCTGTTCTAACCTCAATGTACATGTTTTTACACTTTATATGCTGTTTTAACTAAATTACAAGAATTCTTCTTTTCAACCGGTTTTAACAGGTTCCAACCGGATCAAACTGGTACTAACCTCAATTTGCATATTTTTGCACTTTATATCCTGCTTTGACCGTATTACAAGAATTCTTCTTTTAAACCGGATCAAACCTGTTCTATCCTCAATTGGCATGTTTTTACACTTTATATGCTGTTTTAACAGTATTACAAGAAGTCTTCTTTTAAACCAAATCAAACCAGGTTATCCTCAATTTGTATGATTTTACACTTTATATGCTGTTTTAACCGTATTACAGTAGTTCTTCTATTAAACCGGATTAAACCAGTTCCCAAAGGATCAAACCGGTTTTAACTTCAATTCGCATGTTTTTACACTTTATATGCTGTTTTAACCAAATTACAAGAATTCTTCTTTTAAACCGGTTTTAACAGGTTCCAACCGGATCAAACTGGTACTAACCTCAATTTGCATGTTTTTACACTTTATATGCTGTTTTAACCGTATTACACTAATTCTTCATTTAAACCGGTTTTAACCAGTTCCAATCGGATCAAATGGGTTAAAACCAATTCGCATGTTTTTACACTTTATATGCTATTTTGACCGTATTACAAGAATTCTTCTTTGAAACCGGTTTTAACCAGTTCCCACTAAATCGAACAGGTTCTAACCTCAAATTACATATTATTACACTTTATATGCTGTTTTGACTGTATTACAAGAATACCCCTTTTATACCGGATGAAACCTGTACAAACTGGATCAAACTGGTTATAACCTCAATTCGCATGTTTTTACACTTTATTTGCTGTTTTAACCGTATTACAAGAAATTTTGTTTTAAACCGGATCAAACCGGTTCCAACCGGATTAAACAGGTTCTAACCTCAATGTACATGTTTTTACACTTTATATGCTGTTTTAACCAAATTACAAGAATTCTTCTTTTAAACTGGTTTTAACCGGTTCAAACCGGATTAAACAGGTTCTAACCTCAATGTACATGTTTTTACACTTTATATGCTGTTTTAACCAAATTACAAGAATTCTTCTTTTAAACCGGTTTTAACAGGTTCGCCCCGGATCAAACTGGTACTAACCTCAATTTGCATGTATTTACACTTTATATGCTCTTTTGATTTTATTAAAAGAATTCTTCTTTTAAACTGGATTAAACTGGTTCCAACCTCAATTTGCATATTTATATTCTGTTTTGACCGTACTACAAGCTATCTTCCTTTAAACCGGATTTAACCGGTTCCAACCTGATCAAACCGGTTTTTATCTCAATTCGAATGTTTTTACACTTTATATGCTGTTTTGACCGTATTAAAAGAATTCTTCTTTTAAACCGGTTTTAACCGGATATAACCTAAATTTGTATGTTTTACCCTTTGTATACTTTTTTGATTTTATTAAAAGAATTCTTCTTTTAAACCGGATTGAACTGGTTCCTACAGCAATTTGCATATTTCTATTTTGTTTTGACCGTAGTACAAGAAATCTTCTTTTAAACAGGTTTTATCCAGTTCCAACCTGATCAAACCGGTTTTAACCCCAATTTGCATGTTTTGACACTTTATATGCTGTTTTAACCGTATTACAGTAGTTCTTCTATTAAACCGGATTAAACCAGTTCCCAAAGGATCAAACCGGTTCTTACTTCAATTCGTATGTTTTTACATTTTATATGCTGTTTTGACTTTATTAAAAGAATTCTTCTCTTAACCGGTTTAAACCGTTTTCCATCGAATCAAACAGGTTCTTACCTCAATTTGCATGTTTTACACTTTATATGCTGTTTTAACCGTATTACAGAAATTCTTCTTTTAAACCGGTTTAAACCGGATTAATCTGGACCCAACCGGATCAAACCGTTTGTAACAATAATTTCCATGTTTTTACACTTTATATGCTGTTTTAACCGTATTACAGTAATTCTTCTTTTAAACCGGTTTCAACCGGTTCCAACTGGATCAAACGGGTTAAAAACCAATTCGCATGTTATTACACTTTATATGCTGTTTTGACCGTATTACAAGAATTCTTCTTTGAAACCGGTTTTAACCAGTTCCCACTGAATCGAACAGGTTCTAACCTCAAATTGCATATTTTTACACTTTATATGCTGTTTTGACTGTATTACAAGAAATCTTGTTTTAAACCGGATCAAACCGGTTCCAACCGGATTAAACAGGTTCTAACCTCAATGTACATGTTTTTACACTTTATATGCTGTTTTAACCAAATTAGAAGAATTCTTCTTTAAATCCGGTTTTAAGAGGTTCCAACCGGTCAAACCGGTTCTAACCTCAATTCGCATGTTCTTACACCTTACATGCTGTTTTAACCGTATTACAAGAATTTCTTCTTTTAAACCGGTTCCAACTGGATTAATCTTGTTTTAATCAGATAAAACCGGTTCTATCCACAATTTCCATGTTTTGACACTTTATATGCTGTTTTGACCGTATTACAAGAATTCTTCTTTTAAACCGGTTTAAACCGGATTAATCTGGTTCCAACCGGATCAAACCGTTTTTAACATTAATTTCCATGTTTTTACACTTTATATGCTGTTTTAACCAAATTACAGTAATTCTTCTTTGAAACCGGTTTTAACCAGTTCCCACTGAATCGAACAGGTTCTAACCTCAAATTGCATATTTTTACACTTTATATGCTGTTTTGACCGTATTACAAGAATTCTTCTTTGAAACCGATTTTAACCAGTTCCCAGTGAATCGAACATGTTCTAACCTCAAATTGCATATTTTTCAACTTTATATGCTGTTTTGACTGTATTACAAAAATACCCCTTTTATACTGGATGAAACCTGTACAAACTGGATCAAACCGGTTCTAACCTCAATTCGCATGTTTTTACACTTTATATGCTGTTTTAACCGTATTACAAGAAATCTTCTTTTAAACCGGATCAAACCGTTTCCAACCGGATTAAACAGGTTCTAACCTCAATGTACATGATTTTACACTTTATATGCTGTTTTAACCAAATTACAAGAATTCTTCTTTTAAACCGGTTTTAACAGGTTCGGATCAAACCGGATCAAACACTTTATATGCTGTTTTAACCTCAACCGGTTTTAACAGGCGGATGTTCTAACCTCAATTCGCATGTTTTACACTTTATATGCTGTTTTAACCGTATTACAAGAATTCTTCTTTCAAACTGGATCAAACCGGTTTTAACCTCAATTTGCATTTTTTACACTTTATATGCTGTTACAACCGTATTACAAGAATTCTTCTTTTAAACCGGTTCCAACTGGATTAATCTGGTTCCAACCAGATAAACCGATTCTATCCACAATTTCCATGTTTTGACACTTTATATGCTGTTTTGACCATATTACAAGAATTCTTCTTTTAAACCGGTTTTAACCGGTTCAAACCAGATTAAACCGGTCGTAACCTCAATTTGCATGTTTTTACACTTTATATGCTCTTTTGAATTTATTAAAAGAATTCTTCTTTTAAACAGGATTAAACTGGTTCCTACCTCAATTTGCATATTTATACTCCATTTTGAGAGTACTACAAGAAATCTCCTTTTAAACCAGTTTTAACCATTTCCATCCTGATCAAACCGGTTCTACACTCAATTCGTATGTTTTACATTTATATGCTGTTTTGACTTTATTACTAGAATTCTTCTTTTTAACCGGTTTTAACCGTTTTCCACCGAATCAAACAGGTTCTTACCTCAATTTGCATGTTTTTACACTTTATATGCTGTTTTGACCGTATTACAAGAATTCTTCTTTTAAACCGGTTTTAACCGGTTCCAACCGGATCAATCTGGTACTAACCTCAATTTGGAAGTTTTATATTTTATATGCTGTTTTAACCGTATTACAAGAACCCTCCTTTTAACCGGATCAAACCGGTTCTTACCTCAATTCGCATGTTTTTACACTTTATATGATGTTTTAACCGTATTACAAGAAATCTTCTTTTAAACTGAGTTAAACCTGTTCTAACCTCAATGTACATGTTTTACACTTTATATGCTGTTTTAACTAAATTACAAGAATTCTTCTTTTCAACCGGTTTTAACAGGTTCCAACCGGATCAAACTGGTACTAACCTCAATTTGCATATTTTTGCACTTTATATCCTGCTTTGACCGTATTACAAGAATTCTTCTTTTAAACCGGATCAAACCTGTTCTATCCTCAATTGGCATGTTTTTACACTTTATATGCTGTTTTAACAGTATTACAAGAAGTCTTCTTTTAAACCAAATCAAACCAGGTTATCCTCAATTTGTATGATTTTACACTTTATATGCTGTTTTAACCGTATTACAGTAGTTCTTCTATTAAACCGGATTAAACCAGTTCCCAAAGGATCAAACCGGTTTTAACTTCAATTCGCATGTTTTACACTTTATATGCTGTTTTAACCAAATTACAAGAATTCTTCTTTTAAACCGGTTTTAACAGGTTCCAACCGGATCAAACTGGTACTAACCTCAATTTGCATGTTTTACACTTTATATGCTGTTTTAACCGTATTACACTAATTCTTCTTTTAAACCGGTTTTAACCAGTTCCAACCGGATCAAACGGGTTAAAACCAATTCGCATGTTTTTACACTTTATATGCTGTTTTGACCGTATTACAAGAATTCTTCTTTGAAACCGGTTTTAACCAGTTCCCACTAAATCGAACAGGTTCTAACCTCAAATTACATATTATTACACTTTATATGCTGTTTTGACTGTATTACAAGAATACCCCTTTTATACCGGATGAAACCTGTACAAACTGGATCAAACTGGTTATAACCTCAATTCGCATGTTTTTACACTTTATTTGCTGTTTTAACCGTATTACAAGAAATTTTGTTTTAAACCGGATCAAACCGGTTCCAACCGGATTAAACAGGTTCTAACCTCAATTTGCATGTTTTACACTTTATATGCTGTTTTAACAGTATTACAAGAATTCTTCTTTTAAACCGGTTTTAACCGGTTCCAACCGGATCAAACAGGTTCTAACCTCAATGTACATGTTTTACACTTTATATGCTGTTTTAACCAAATTACAAGAATTCTTCTTTTAAACCGGTTTTAACAGGTTCCAACCGGATCAAACTGGTTCTAACCTCAATTTGCATGTTTTTTACACTTTATATGCTGTTTTAAACGTATTACAAGAATTCTTCTTTTAAACTGGATTAACTGGTTCCAACCAGATCAATTTGGTTCTAACCTCAATTTCATGTTTTTACACTTTATATGCTGTTTTAACCGTATTAAAAGAATTCTTCTTTTAAACCGGTTCCAACCTGGATCAAACCGGTACTAACCTCAATTTGCATGTTTTACACTTTATATGCTGTTTTAACCGTATTACAAGAATTCTTCTTTTTCTTTTAAACCGGATCAAACCGGTCTTTAACCTCAAATTCATGTTTTACACTTTATATGCTATTTTTTTGACGTATTACAAGAAATCTTCTTTTAAACCGGTTTTAACCGGTTCCAACCGGATCAAACCGGTTTTAACCTCAATTCGCATGTTTTACACTTTATATGCTGTTTTAACCGTATTACAAGAATTCTTCTTTTAAACCGGTTTTAACAGGTTCCAACCGGATCAAACTGGTTCTAACCTCAATTTGCATGTTTTTACACTTTATATGCTGTTTTAACCGTATTACAAGAATTCTTCTTTTAAACCGGTTTTAACCAGTTCCAACCGGATCAAACAGGTTAAACCTCAATTTGCATGTTTTACACTTTATATGCTGTTTTGACCGTATTACAAGAAATTCTTCTTTTAAACCGGTTTAACCAGTTCCCACAACCGGATCAAACAGGTTCTAACCTCAAATTACATATTTTTACACTTTATATGCTGTTTTGACCGTATTACAAGAATTCTTCTTTTAAACCGGTTGAAACCTGTTTCAAACTGGATCAAACCGGTTATAACCTCAATTCGCATGTTTTACACTTTATATGCTGTTTTAACCGTATTACAAGAAATTTTTGTTTTAAACCGGTTCAAACCGGTTCCAACCGGATCAAACAGGTTCTAACCTCAATTTGCATGTTTTTACACTTTATATGCTGTTTTAACAGTATTACAAGAAATCTTCTTTTAAACCGGTTCAAACCGGTTCCAACCGGATTAAACCGGTTCTAACCTCAATATACATGTTTTTACACTTTATATGCTGTTTTAACCAAATTACAAGAATTCTTCTTTTAAACCGGTTTTAACAGGTTCCAACCGGATCAAACCGGTTCTAACCTCAATTCGCATGTTTTTACACTTTATATGCTGTTTTAAACGTATTACAAGAATTCTTCTTTTAAACCGGATCAAACTGGATTAATCTGGTTCCAACCAGATCAAACCGGTTCTATCCACAATTTCCATGTTTTACACTTTATATGCTGTTTTAACCGTATTACAAGAATTCTTCTTTTAAACCGGTTCCAACTGGATCAAACTGGTTCTAACCTCAATTTGCATGTTTTACACTTTATATGCTGTTTTAACCGTATTACAAGAATTCTTCTTTTAAACTCTTTTCGGATCAAACCGGTTCTAACCTCAATTCACATGTTTTACACTTTATATGCTGTTTTAACCGTATTACAAGAATTCTTCTTTTAAACCGGTTTTAACCGGTTCCAAACGGATCAAACTGGTTTTAACCTCAATTTGCATGTTTTACACTTTATATGCTGTTTTGACCGTATTACAAGAATTCTTCTTTTAAACCGGTTTTAACCAATTCAAACCAGATTAAACCAGTTTTAACCTCAATTTGCATGTTTTACACTTTATATGCTGTTTTGATTTTATTAAAAGAATTCTTCTTTTAAACAGGATTAAACTGGTTTCTACTTCAATTTGCATATTTATACTCTGTTTTGAGAGTATTACAAGAAATCTTCTTTTAAACCAGTTTTAACCATTTCCAATCTGATCAAACCGGTTCTAACCTCAATTCGCATGTTTTACACTTTATATGCTGTTTTGACTTTATTACAAGAATTCTTCTTTTAACCGGTTTAAAACGTTTTCCACCGGATCAAACAGGTTCTTACCTCAATTTGCATGTTTTTACACTTTATATGCTGTTTTGACCGTATTACAAGAATTCTTCTTTTAAACCGGTTTTAACCGGTTCCAACCGGATCAAACGTGTTCTAAACTCAATTTGCATGTTTTACACTTTATATGCTGTTTTGACCGTATTACAAGAATTCTTCTTTGAAACCGATTTTAACCAGTTCCCAGTGAATCGAACATGTTCTAACCTCAAATTGCATATTTTTCAACTTTATATGCTGTTTTGACTGTATTACAAAAATACCCCTTTTATACTGGATGAAACCTGTACAAACTGGATCAAACCGGTTCTAACCTCAATTCGCATGTTTTTACACTTTATATGCTGTTTTAACCGTATTACAAGAAATCTTGATTTCAACCGGATCAAACCGTTTCCAACCGGATTAAACAGGTTCTAACCTCAATGTACATGATTTTACACATTATATGCTGTTTTAACCAAATTACAAGATTTCTTCTTTTAAACCGGTTTTAACAGGTTCCAACCGGATCAAACCGGTTTTAACCTCAATTTGCATGTTTTTACACTTTATATGCTGTTTTAACCAAATTACAAGAATTCTTATTTTAAACCGGTTTTAACAGGTTCCAACCGGATCAAACCTGGTTCTAACCTCAATTTGCATGTTTTTACACTTTACATGCTGTTTTAACCGTATTACAAGAATTCTTCTTTCAAACTGGATCAAACCAATTTTAACCTCAATTTGCATTTGTTTACACTTTATATGCTCTTACAACCGTATGACAGGATTCTTCTTTTAAACCGGTTCCAACTGGATTAATCTGGTTCCAACCAGATAAATCCGATTCTATCCACAATTTCCATGTTTTGACACTTTATATGCTGTTTTGACCATATTACAAGAATTCTTCTTTTAAACCGGTTTTAACCGGTTCAAACCAGATTAAACCGGTTCTAACCTCAATTCGCATGTTTTTACACTTTATATGCTCTTTTGAATTTATTAAAAGAATTCTTCTTTTAAACAGGATTAAACTGGTTCCTACCTAAATTTGAATATTTATACTCCATTTTGAGAGTACTACAAGAAATCTCCTTTTAAACCAGTTTTAACCATTTCCATCCTGATCAAACCGGTTCTACACTCAATTCGTATGTTTTTACATTTATATGCTGTTTTGACTTTATTACTAGAATTCTTCTTTTTAACCGGTTTTAACCGTTTTCCACCGAATCAAACAGGTTCTTACCTCAATTTGCATGTTTTTACACTTTATATGCTGTTTTGACCGTATTACAAGAATTCTTCTTTTAAACCGGTTTTAACCGGTTCCAACCGGATCAATCTGGTACTAACCTCAATTTGGAAGTTTTATATTTTATATGCTGTTTTAACCGTATTACAAGAACCCTCCTTTTAACCGGATCAAACCGGTTCTTACCTCAATTCGCATGTTTTTACACTTTATATGATGTTTTAACCGTATTACAAGAAATCTTCTTTTAAACTGAGTTAAACCTGTTCTAACCTCAATGTACATGTTTTTACACTTTATATGCTGTTTTAACTAAATTACAAGAATTCTTCTTTTCAACCGGTTTTAACAGGTTCCAACCGGATCAAACTGGTACTAACCTCAATTTGCATATTTTTGCACTTTATATCCTGCTTTGACCGTATTACAAGAATTCTTCTTTTAAACCGGATCAAACCTGTTCTATCCTCAATTGGCATGTTTTTACACTTTATATGCTGTTTTAACAGTATTACAAGAAGTCTTCTTTTAAACCAAATCAAACCAGGTTATCCTCAATTTGTATGATTTTACACTTTATATGCTGTTTTAACCGTATTACAGTAGTTCTTCTATTAAACCGGATTAAACCAGTTCCCAAAGGATCAAACCGGTTTTAACTTCAATTCGCATGTTTTTACACTTTATATGCTGTTTTAACCAAATTACAAAATTCTTCTTTTAAACCGGTTTTAACAGGTTCCAACCGGATCAAACTGGTACTAACCTCAATTTGCATGTTTTTACACTTTATATGCTGTTTTAACCGTATTACACTAATTCTTCATTTAAACCGGTTTTAACCAGTTCCAACCGGATCAAACGGGTTAAAACCAATTCGCATGTTTTTACACTTTATATGCTGTTTTGACCGTATTACAAGAATTCTTCTTTTAAACCGGTTTTAACCAGTTCCCACTAAATCGAACAGGTTCTAACCTCAAATTACATATTTTTACACTTTATATGCTGTTTTGACTGTATTACAAGAATACCCCTTTATACCGGATGAAACCTGTACAAACTGGATCAAACTGGTTATAACCTCAATTCGCATGTTTTTACACTTTATTTGCTGTTTTAACCGTATTACAAGAAATTTTGTTTTAAACCGGATCAAACCGGTTCCAACCGGATTAAACAGGTTCTAACCTCAATGTACATGTTTTTACACTTTATATGCTGTTTTAACCAAATTACAAGAATTCTTCTTTTAAACTGGTTTTAACCGGTTCAAACCGGATCAAACAGGTTCTAACCTCAATGTACATGTTTTACACTTTATATGCTGTTTTAACCAAATTACAAGAATTCTTCTTTTAAACCGGTTTTAACAGGTTCCTTGGATCAAACTGGTTCTAACCTCAATTTGCATGTTTTACACTTTATATGCTCTTTTGATTTTATTAAAGAATTCTTCTTTTAAACTGGATTAAACTGGTTCCAACCTCAATTTGCATATTTATATTCTGTTTTGACCGTACTACAAGCTATCTTCCTTTAAACCGGATTTAACCGGTTCCAACCTGATCAAACCGGTTTTTATCTCAATTCGAATGTTTTTACACTTTATATGCTGTTTTGACCGTATTAAAAGAATTCTTCTTTTAAACCGGTTTTAACCGGATATAACCTAAATTTGTATGTTTTACCCTTTGTATACTTTTTTGATTTTATTAAAAGAATTCTTCTTTTAAACCGGATTGAACTGGTTCCTACATCAATTTGCATATTTCTATTTTGTTTTGACCGTAGTACAAGAAATCTTCTTTTAAACAGGTTTTATCCAGTTCCAACCTGATCAAACCGGTTTTAACCTCAATTTGCATGTTTTACACTTTATATGCTGTTTTAACCGTATTACAAGAATTCTTCTTTTAAACCGGTTTTAACCATTTCCCACCGGATCAAACCGGTTCTTACTTCAATTCGTATGTTTTTACATTTTATATGCTGTTTTGACTTTATTAAAAGAATTCTTCTCTTAACCGGTTTAAACCGTTTTCCATCGAATCAAACAGGTTCTTACCTCAATTTGCATGTTTTTACACTTTATATGCTGTTTTAACCGTATTACAGAAATTCTTCTTTTAAACCGGTTTAAACCGGATTAATCTGGACCCAACCGGATCAAACCGTTTGTAACAATAATTTCCATGTTTTTACACTTTATATGCTGTTTTAACCGTATTACAGTAATTCTTCTTTTAAACCGGTTTTAACCGGTTCCAACTGGATCAAACGGGTTAAAAACCAATTCGCATGTTTTACACTTTATATGCTGTTTTGACCGTATTACAAGAATTCTTCTTTGAAACCGGTTTTAACCAGTTCCCACTGAATCGAACAGGTTCTAACCTCAAATTGCATATTTTTACACTTTATATGCTGTTTTGACTGTATTACAAGAAATCTTGTTTTAAACCGGATCAAACCGGTTCCAACCGGATTAAACAGGTTCTAACCTCAATGTACATGTTTTTACACTTTATATGCTGTTTTAACCAAATTAGAAGAATTCTTCTTTAAATCCGGTTTTAAGAGGTTCCAACCGGTCAAACCGGTTCTAACCTCAATTCGCATGTTTTTACACCTTACATGCTGTTTTAACCGTATTACAAGAATTTCTTCTTTTAAACCGGTTCCAACTGGATTAATCTTGTTTTAATCAGATAAAACCGGTTCTATCCACAATTTCCATGTTTTGACACTTTATATGCTGTTTTGACCGTATTACAAGAATTCTTCATTTAAACCGGTTTAAACCGGATTAATCTGGTTCCAACCGGATCAAACCGTTTTTAACATTAATTTCCATGTTTTTACACTTTATATGCTGTTTTAACCAAATTACAGTAATTCTTCTTTGAAACCGGTTTTAACCAGTTCCCACTGAATCGAACAGGTTCTAACCTCAAATTGCATATTTTTACACTTTATATGCTGTTTTGACTGTATTACAAGAAATCTTCTTTGAAACCGATTTTAACCAGTTCCCAGTGAATCGAACATGTTCTAACCTCAAATTGCATATTTTTCAACTTTATATGCTGTTTTGACTGTATTACAAAAATACCCCTTTTATACTGGATGAAACCTGTACAAACTGGATCAAACCGGTTCTAACCTCAATTCGCATGTTTTTACACTTTATATGCTGTTTTAACCGTATTACAAGAAATCTTGATTTCAACCGGATCAAACCGTTTCCAACCGGATTAAACAGGTTCTAACCTCAATGTACATGATTTTACACATTATATGCTGTTTTAACCAAATTACAAGATTTCTTCTTTTAAACCGGTTTTAACAGGTTCCAACCGGATCAAACCGGTTTTAACCTCAATTTGCATGTTTTTACACTTTACATGCTGTTTTAACCGTATTACAAGAATTCTTCTTTCAAACTGGATCAAACCAATTTTAACCTCAATTTGCATTTGTTTACACTTTATATGCTCTTACAACCGTATGACAGGATTTCTTCTTTTAAACCGGTTCCAACTGGATTAATCTGGTTCCAACCAGATAAACCGATTCTATCCACAATTTCCATGTTTTGACACTTTATATGCTGTTTTGACCATATTACAAGAATTCTTCTTTTAAACCGGTTTTAACCGGTTCAAACCAGATCAAACCGGTCGTAACCTCAATTTGCATGTTTTTACACTTTATATGCTGTTTTGAATTTATTAAAAGAATTCTTCTTTTAAACAGGATTAAACTGGTTCCTACCTGAATTTGAATATTTATACTCCATTTTGAGAGTACTACAAGAAATCTCCTTTTAAACCAGTTTTAACCATTTCCATCCTGATCAAACCGGTTCTACACTCAATTCGTATGTTTTACATTTATATGCTGTTTTGACTTTATTACTAGAATTCTTCTTTTTAACCGGTTTTAACCGTTTTCCACCGAATCAAACAGGTTCTTACCTCAATTTGCATGTTTTTACACTTTATATGCTGTTTTGACCGTATTACAAGAATTCTTCTTTTAAACCGGTTTTAACCGGTTCCAACCGGATCAATCTGGTACTAACCTCAATTTGGAAGTTTTATATTTTATATGCTGTTTTAACCGTATTACAAGAACCCTCCTTTTAACCGGATCAAACCGGTTCTTACCTCAATTCGCATGTTTTACACTTTATATGATGTTTTAACCGTATTACAAGAAATCTTCTTTTAAACTGAGTTAAACCTGTTCTAACCTCAATGTACATGTTTTTACACTTTATATGCTGTTTTAACTAAATTACAAGAATTCTTCTTTTAAACCGGTTTTAACAGGTTCCAACCGGATCAAACTGGTACTAACCTCAATTTGCATATTTTTACACTTTATATCCTGCTTTGACCGTATTACAAGAATTCTTCTTTTAAACCGGATCAAACCTGTTCTATCCTCAATTGGCATGTTTTTACACTTTATATGCTGTTTTAACAGTATTACAAGAAGTCTTCTTTTAAACCAAATCAAACCAGTGTTATCCTCAATTTGCATGATTTTACACTTTATATGCTGTTTTAACCGTATTACAGTAGTTCTTCTATTAAACCGGATTAAACCAGTTCCCAAAGGATCAAACCGGTTTTAACTTCAATTCGCATGTTTTACACTTTATATGCTGTTTTAACCAAATTACAAGAATTCTTCTTTTAAACCGGTTTTAACAGGTTCCAACCGGATCAAACTGGTTCTAACCTCAATTTGCATGTTTTACACTTTATATGCTGTTTTAACCGTATTACAAGAATTCTTCTTTTAAACCGGTTTTAACCAGTTCCAACCGGATCAAACCAATTCGGTTCTTTATAACCTCAATTCTTCTTTGAAACCGGCATAAATTTTACACTTTATATGCTGTTTTAACCGTATTACAAGAATTCTTCTTTTAAACCGGTTTTAACCAGGTTCAAACCGGATCAAACCGGTTCTAACCTCAATTTGCATGTTTTACACTTTATATGCTGTTTTAACCGTATTACAAGAATTCTTCTTTTTTAAACCGGATCAAAATCTGGTTCCAACCGGATCAAACCGGTTCTAACCTCAATTGCATGTTTTTACACTTTATATGCTGTTTTAACCGTATTACAAGAATTCTTCTTTTAAACCGGTTTTAACCGGTTCCAACTGGATCAAACTGGTTCTAACCTCAATTTGCATGTTTTACACTTTATATGCTGTTTTAACCGTATTACAAGAATTCTTCTTTTAAACCGGATCAAACCGGTTCCAACCGGATCAAACCGGTTCTAACCTCAATTTGCATGTTTTTACACTTTATATGCTGTTTTAACTGGAAATTACAAGAATTCTTCTTTTAAACCGGTTTTAACCCGGTTCTTCTTTTAAACCGGGATCAAACTGGTTCTAACCTCAATTTGCATGTTTTACACTTTATATGCTGTTTTAACCGTATTACAAGAATTCTTCTTTTAAACCGGTTTTAACCGGTTCAAACCAGATCAAACCGGTTTTAACCTCAATTTGCATGTTTTTACACTTTATATGCTGTTTTGATTTTATTAAAAGAATTCTTCTTTTAAACCGGATTAAACTGGTTCTAACCTCAATTTGCATATTTATACTCTGTTTTGAGAGTATTACAAGAAATCTTCTTTTAAACCAGTTTTAACCATTTCCAACCTGATCAAACCGGTTCTAACCTCAATTCGCATGTTTTACACTTTATATGCTGTTTTGACTTTATTACAAGAATTCTTCTTTTAACCGGTTTAAAACGTTTTCCACCGGATCAAACAGGTTCTAACCTCAATTTGCATGTTTTACACTTTATATGCTGTTTTGACCGTATTACAAGAATTCTTCTTTTAAACCGGTTTTAACCGGTTCAAACCAGATCAAACCGGTTCTAACCTCAATTTGCATGTTTTACACTTTATATGCTGTTTTGAATTTATTAAAAGAATTCTTCTTTTAAACAGGATTAAACTGGTTCCTACCTCAATTTGAATATTTATACTCCTGTTTTGACCGTACTACAAGAAATCTTCTTTTAAACCAGTTTTAACCATTTCCAACCTGATCAAACCGGTTCTACACTCAATTCGTATGTTTTACACTTTATATGCTGTTTTGACTTTATTACAAGAATTCTTCTTTTAAACCGGTTTTAACCGTTTTCCACCGAATCAAACAGGTTCTTACCTCAATTTGCATGTTTTTACACTTTATATGCTGTTTTGACCGTATTACAAGAATTCTTCTTTTAAACCGGTTTTAACCGGTTCCAACCGGATCAAACTGGTTCTAACCTCAATTTGCATGTTTTACACTTTATATGCTGTTTTAACCGTATTACAAGAATTCTTTAAACCGGATCAAACCGGTTCTTACCTCAATTCGCATGTTTTACACTTTATATGCTGTTTTAACCGTATTACAAGAAATCTTCTTTTAAACTGTTTAAACCTGTTCAAACCTGCATGTTTTTACACTTTATATGCTGTTTTGACTAAATTACAAGAATTCTTCTTTTAAACCGGTTTTAACAGGTTCCAACCGGATCAAACTGGTACTAACCTCAATTTGCATATTTTTTACACTTTATATGCTGTTTTGACCGTATTACAAGAATTCTTCTTTTAAACCGGATCAAACCTGTTCTATCCTCAATTGGCATGTTTTACACTTTATATGCTGTTTTAACAGTATTACAAGAATTCTTCTTTTAAACCAAATCAAACCAGGTTATCCTCAATTTGCATGATTTTACACTTTATATGCTGTTTTAACCGTATTACAGAAGTTCTTCTTTTAAACCGGATTAAACCAGTTCCCAAAGGATCAAACCGGTTTTAACTTCAATTCGCATGTTTTTACACTTTATATGCTGTTTTAACCAAATTACAAGAATTCTTCTTTTAAACCGGTTTTAACAGGTTCCAACCGGATCAAACTGGTACTAACCTCAATTTGCATGTTTTTACACTTTATATGCTGTTTTAACCGTATTACAAGAATTCTTCTTTTAAACCGGTTTTAACCAGTTCCAACCGGATCAAACGGGTTAAAACCAATTCGCATGTTTTACACTTTATATGCTGTTTTGACCGTATTACAAGAATTCTTCTTTTAAACCGGTTTTAACCAGTTCCCACTAAATCAAACAGGTTCTAACCTCAAATTACATATTTTTACACTTTATATGCTGTTTTGATGTATTACAAGAATTCTTCTTTTATACCGGATGAAACCTGTACAAACTGGATCAAACTGGTTATAACCTCAATTCGCATGTTTTTACACTTTATATGCTGTTTTAACCGTATTACAAGAAATTTTGTTTTAAACCGGATCAAACCGGTTCCAACCGGATCAAACAGGTTCTAACCTCAATTCGCATGTTTTTACACTTTATATGCTGTTTTAACAGTATTACAAGAAATCTTCTTTTAAACCGGCTCAAACCGGTTCCAACCGGATTAAATCTGTTCTAACCTCAATATACATATTTTTACACTTTATATGCTGTTTTAACCAAATTACAAGAATTCTTCTTTTAAACCGGTTTTAACAGGTTCCAACCGGATCAAACCGGTTCTAACCTCAATTCGCATGTTTTTTACACTTTATATGCTGTTTTAAACGTATTACAAGAATTCTTCTTTTAAACCGGATCAAACTGGATTAATCTGGTTCCAACCAGATCAAACCGGTTCTATCCACAATTTCCATGTTTTCACACTTTATATGCTGTATTAACCGTATTACAGTAATTCTTCTTTTAAACCGGTTCCAACTGGATCAAACTGGTACTAACCTCAATTTGCATGTTTTACACTTTATATGCTGTTTTAACCGTATTACAAGAATCCTTCTTTTAAACCGGATCAAACCTTAATTCACATGTTTTTACACTTTATATGCTGTTTTCACTACCTTACAAGAAATCTTTTAAACCGGTTTTAACCGGTTCCAACCGGATCAAACCTGTTTTAACCTCAATTCGCATGTTTTTACACTTTATATGCTGTTTTGACTTTATTACAAGAATTCTTCTTTTAAACCGGTTTTAACCGGTTCCAAACGGATCAAACTGGTTTTAACCTCAATTCGCATGTTTTTACACTTTATATGCTGTTTTGACCGTATTACAAGAATTCTTCTTTTAAACCGGTTTTAACCAATTCAAACCAGATTAAACCAGTTTTAACCTCAATTTGCATGTTTTACACTTTATATGCTGTTTTGATTTTATTAAAAGAATTCTTCTTTTAAACAGGATTAAACTGGTTTCTACTTCAATTTGCATATTTATACTTTATTTATCTGTTTTGAAAGTATTACAAGAAATCTTCTTTTAAACCAGTTTTAACCATTTCCAATCTGATCAAACCGGTTCTAACACTCAATTCGCATGTTTTACACTTTATATGCTGTTTTTGACTTTATTACAAGAATTCTTCTTTTAACCGGTTTAAAACGTTTTCCACCGGATCAAACAGGTTCTAACCTCAATTTGCATGTTTTTACACTTTATATGCTGTTTTGACCGTATTACAAGAATTCTTCTTTTAAACCGGTTTTAACCGGTTCCAACCGGATCAAACCGGTTCTAACCTCAATTGCATGTTTTACACTTTATATGCTGTTTTGACCGTATTACAAGAATTCTTCTTTTAAACCGATTTTAACCAGTTCCAGTGAATCAAAACATGTTCTAACCTCAAATTGCATATTTTTTACACTTTATATGCTGTTTTGACTGTATTACAAAAATTACCCTTTTATACTGGATGAAACCTGTACAAACTGGATCAAACCGGTTCTAACCTCAATTCGCATGTTTTTACACTTTATATGCTGTTTTAACCGTATTACAAGAAATCTTGATTTCAACCGGATCAAACCGTTTCCAACCGGATTAAACAGGTTCTAACCTCAATGTACATGATTTTACACATTATATGCTGTTTTAACCAAATTACAAGATTTCTTCTTTTAAACCGGTTTTAACAGGTTCCAACCGGATCAAACCGGTTTTAACCTCAATTTGCATGTTTTTACACTTTATATGCTGTTTTAACCAAATTACAAGAATTCTTCTTTTAAACCGGTTTTAACAGGTTCCAACCGGATCAAACCAGTTCTAACCTCAATTCGCATGTTTCTACACTTTATATGCTGTTTTAACCGTATTACAAGAATTCTTCTTTCAAACTGGATCAAACCAATTTTAACCTCAATTTGCATTTGTTTACACTTTATATGCTCTTACAACCGTATGACAGGATTCTTCTTTTAAACCGGTTCCAACTGGATTAATCTGGTTCCAACCAGATAAAACCGATTCTATCCACAATTTCCATGTTTTGACACTTTATATGCTGTTTTGACCATATTACAAGAATTCTTCTTTTAAACCGGTTTTAACCGGTTCAAACCAGATTAAACCGGTCGTAACCTCAATTTGCATGTTTTTACACTTTATATGCTGTTTTGAATTTATTAAAAGAATTCTTCTTTTAAACAGGATTAAACTGGTTCCTACCTAAATTTGAATATTTATACTCCATTTTGAGAGTACTACAAGAAATCTCCTTTTAAACCAGTTTTAACCATTTCCATCCTGATCAAACCGGTTCTACACTCAATTCGTATGTTTTACATTTATATGCTGTTTTGACTTTATTACAAGAATTCTTCTTTTTAACCGGTTTTAACCGTTTTCCACCGAATCAAACAGGTTCCTACCTCAATTTGCATGTTTTACACTTTATATGCTGTTTTGACCGTATTACAAGAATTCTTCTTTTAAACCGGTTTTAACCGGTTGATCAAACTGGTACTAACCTCAATTTGCATGTTTTATTTTATATGCTGTTTTAACCGTATTACCCTCCTTTTAACCGGATCAAACCGGTTCTTACCTCAATTCGCATGTTTTACACTTTATATGCTGTTTTAACCGTATTACAAGAAATCTTCTTTTAAACTGAGTTAAACCTGTTCTAACCTCAATGTACATGTTTTACACTTTATATGCTGTTTTAACTAAATTACAAGAATTCTTCTTTTAAACCGGTTTTAACAGGTTCCAACCGGATCAAACTGGTACTAACCTCAATTTGCATATTTTTACACTTTATATCCTGTTTTGACCGTATTACAAGAATTCTTCTTTTAAACCGGATCAAACCTGTTCTATCCTCAATTGGCATGTTTTACACTTTATATGCTGTTTTAACAGTATTACAAGAATTCTTCTTTTAAACCAAATCAAACCAGGTTATCCTCAATTTGTATGATTTTACACTTTATATGCTGTTTTAACCGTATTACAGTAGTTCTTCTATTAAACCGGATTAAACCAGTTCCCAAAGGATCAAACCGGTTTTAACTTCAATTCGCATGTTTTACACTTTATATGCTGTTTTAACCAAATTACAAGAATTCTTCTTTTAAACCGGTTTTAACAGGTTCCAACCGGATCAAACTGGTACTAACCTCAATTTGCATGTTTTTACACTTTATATGCTGTTTTAACCGTATTACACTAATTCTTCATTTAAACCGGTTTTAACCAGTTCCAACCGGATCAAATGGGTTAAAACCAATTCGCATGTTTTACACTTTATATGCTGTTTTGACCGTATTACAAGAATTCTTCTTTGAAACCGGTTTTAACCAGTTCCCACTAAATCGAACAGGTTCTAACCTCAAATTACATATTATTACACTTTATATGCTGTTTTGACTGTATTACAAGAATACCCCTTTTATACCGGATGAAACCTGTACAAACTGGATCAAACTGGTTATAACCTCAATTCGCATGTTTTTACACTTTATTTGCTGTTTTAACCGTATTACAAGAAATTTTGTTTTAAACCGGATCAAACCGGTTCCAACCGGATTAAACAGGTTCTAACCTCAATGTACATGTTTTTACACTTTATATGCTGTTTTAACCAAATTACAAGAATTCTTCTTTTAAACTGGTTTTAACCGGTTCAAACCGGATTAAACAGGTTCTAACCTCAATGTACATGTTTTTACACTTTATATGCTGTTTTAACCAAATTACAAGAATTCTTCTTTTAAACCGGTTTTAACAGGTTCCAACCGGATCAAACTGGTACTAACCTCAATTTGCATGTTTTTACACTTTATATGCTCTTTTGATTTTATTAAAAGAATTCTTCTTTTAAACTGGATTAAACTGGTTCCAACCTCAATTTGCATATTTATATTCTGTTTTGACCGTACTACAAGCTATCTTCCTTTAAACCGGATTTAACCGGTTCCAACCTGATCAAACCGGTTTTTATCTCAATTCGAATGTTTTTACACTTTATATGCTGTTTTGACCGTATTAAAAGAATTCTTCTTTTAAACCGGTTTTAACCGGATATAACCTAAATTTGTATGTTTTACCCTTTATATACTTTTTTGATTTTATTAAAAGAATTCTTCTTTTAAACCGGATTGAACTGGTTCCTACATCAATTTGCATATTTATATTTTGTTTTGACCGTAGTACAAGAAATCTTCTTTTAAACAGGTTTTATCCAGTTCCAACCTGATCAAACCGGTTTTAACCTCAATTTGCATGTTTTTACACTTTATATGCTGTTTTAACCGTATTACAAGAATTCTTCTTTTAAACCGGTTTTAACCATTTCCCACCGGATCAAACCGGTTCTTACTTCAATTCGTATGTTTTTACATTTTATATGCTGTTTTGACTTTATTAAAAGAATTCTTCTTCTTAACCGGTTTAAACCGTTTTCCATCGAATCAAACAGGTTCTTACCTCAATTTGCATGTTTTACACTTTATATGCTGTTTTAACCGTATTACAGGAATTCTTCTTTTAAACCGGTTTAAACCGGATTAATCTGGACCCAACCGGATCAAACCGTTTGTAACAATAATTTCCATGTTTTTACACTTTATATGCTGTTTTAACCGTATTACAGTAATTCTTCTTTTAAACCGGTTTTAACCGGTTCCAACTGGATCAAACGGGTTAAAAACCAATTCGCATGTTTTTACACTTTATATGCTGTTTTGACCGTATTACAAGAATTCTTCTTTGAAACCGGTTTTAACCAGTTCCCACTGAATCGAACAGGTTCTAACCTCAAATTGCATATTTTTACACTTTATATGCTGTTTTGACTGTATTACAAGAAATCTTGTTTTAAACCGGATCAAACCGGTTCCAACCGGATTAAACAGGTTCTAACCTCAATGTACATGTTTTTACACTTTATATGCTGTTTTAACCAAATTACAAGAATTCTTCTTTTAAACCGGTTTTAAGAGGTTCCAACCGGATCAAACCGGTTCTAACCTCAATTTGCATGTTCTTACACCTTACATGCTGTTTTAACCGTATTACAAGAATTTCTTCTTTTAAACCGGTTCCAACTGGATTAATCTTGTTTTAATCAGATAAAACCGGTTCTATCCACAATTTCCATGTTTTGACACTTTATATGCTGTTTTGACCGTATTACAAGAATTCTTCATTTAAACCGGTTTAAACCGGATTAATCTGGTTCCAACCGGATCAAACCGTTTTTAACATTAATTTCCATGTTTTTACACTTTATATGCTGTTTTAACCAAATTACAGAATTCTTCTTTTAAACCGGTTTTAACCAGTTCCCACTGAATCAAACAGGTTCTAACCTCAAATTGCATATTTTTACACTTTATATGCTGTTTTGACTGTATTACAAGAATTCTTCTTTTAAACCGATTTTAACCAGTTCCAACCGGATCAAACATGTTCTAACCTCAATTTGCATGTTTTTACACTTTATATGCTGTTTTAACTGTATTACAAGAATTCTTCTTTTAAACCTGGGTGTTGGATCAAACCGGTTCTAACCTCAATTCGCATGTTTTTACACTTTATATGCTGTTTTAACCGTATTACAAGAATTCTTTTTTAAACCGGATTAAACCAGTTCCAAAGGATCAAACCGGTTCTAACCTCAATTGCATGTTTTACACTTTATATGCTGTTTTAACCAAATTACAAGAATTCTTCTTTTAAACCGGTTTTAACAGGTTCCAACCGGATCAAACTGGTTCTAACCTCAATTTGCATGTTTTACACTTTATATGCTGTTTTAACCGTATTACAAGAATTCTTCTTTTAAACCGGTTTTAATCTGGTTCCAACCAGATCAAACCGGTTCTAACCTCAATTTGCATGTTTTACACTTTATATGCTGTTTTAACCGTATTACAAGAATTCTTCTTTTAAACCGGTTTTAACCAGTTCCAACCGGATCAAACCGGTTCTAACCTCAATTTGCATGTTTTACACTTTATATGCTGTTTTAACCGTATTACAAGAATTCTTCTTTTAAACCGGATCAACTTTAACTGGTTCCAACTGATCAAACAGGTTCTAACCTCAATTTGCATGTTTTTACACTTTATATGCTGTTTTAACCGTATTACAAGAATTCTTCTTTTAAACCGGTTTTAACCGGTTGGATCAAACCGGTTTTAACCTCAATTTGCATGTTTTACACTTTATATGCTGTTTTAACCGTATTACAAGAATTCTTCTTTTAAACCGGATTAAACTGGTTCCAACCTAAAACAGGTTCTATCAATTTCCATGTTTTACACTTTATATGCTGTTTTGACCGTATTACAAGAATTCTTCTTTTAAACCGGTTTTAACAGGTTCCAACCTGATCAAACCGGTTCTAACCTCAATTTGCATGTTTTACACTTTATATGCTGTTTTAACCGTATTACAAGAATTCTTCTTTTAAACCGGTTTTAACCGTTTTCCACCGGATCAAACCGGTTCTAACCTCAATTTGCATTTTTTACACTTTATATGCTGTTTTAACCGTATTACAAGAATTCTTCTTTTAACCGGTTCTAACTGGGTTTTAATCCGGTTCCAACCAGATCAAACTGGTTCTAACCTCAATTTGCATGTTTTACACTTTATATGCTGTTTTAACCGTATTACAAGAATTCTTCGGTTTTAAACCGGTTTTAATGCTGTTTTGACCAACGGATCAAACCGGTTCTAACCTCAATTCGCATGTTTTACACTTTATATGCTGTGTTTTAACCGTATTACAAGAAATCTTCTTTTAAACTGGTTCAAACCTGTTCTAACCTCAATGTACATGTTTTTACACTTTATATGCTGTTTTAACCGTATTACAAGAATTCTTCTTTTAAACCGGTTAAACCAGGTTCCAACCGGATCAAACCGGTCTAACCTCAATTTGCATGTTTTACACTTTATATGCTGTTTTAACCGTATTACAAGAATTCTTCTTTTAAACCGGTTTTAAACCGGATCAAACCGGTTCTAACCTCAATTTGCATGTTTTACACTTTATATGCTGTTTTGACCGTATTACAAGAATTCTTCTTTTAAACCAAATCAAACCAGTTTTAACCTCAATTTGCATGATTTTACACTTTATATGCTGTTTTAACCGTATTACAAGAATTCTTCTTTTAAACCGGGTCCCAAAGGATCAAACCGGTTCTAACCTCAATTTGCATGTTTTTACACTTTATATGCTGTTTTAACCAAATTACAAGAATTCTTCTTTTAAACCGGTTTAAAACAGGTTCCAAAAGGATCAAACCGGTTCTAACCTCAATTTGCATGTTTTACACTTTATATGCTGTTTTAACCGTATTACAAGAATTCTTCTTTTAAACCGGTTTTAACCAGTTCCAACCGGATCAAACGGGTTAAAACCAATTGCATGTTTTACACTTTATATGCTGTTTTGACCGTATTACAAGAATTCTTCTTTGAAACCGGTTTTAACCAGTTCCCACTAAATCAAACAGGTTCTAACCTCAAATTACATATTTTTACACTTTATATGCTGTTTTGACTGTATTACAAGAATTCCTTTTAAACCGGATGAAACCTGTACAAACTGGATCAAACCGGTTCTAACCTCAATTCGCATGTTTTTACACTTTATATGCTGTTTTAACCGTATTACAAGAAATTTTGTTTTAAACCGGATCAAACCGGTTCCAACCGGATTAAACAGGTTCTAACCTCAATGTACATGTTTTTACACTTTATATGCTGTTTTAACCAAATTACAAGAATTCTTCTTTTAAACTGGTTTTAACCGGTTCAAACCGGATTAAATAGGTTCTAACCTCAATGTACATGTTTTTTACACTTTATATGCTGTTTTAACCAAATTACAAGAATTCTTCTTTTAAACCGGTTTTAACAGGTTCCAACCGGATCAAACTGGTACTAACCTCAATTTGCATGTTTTTACACTTTATATGCTCTTTTGATTTTATTAAAAGAATTCTTCTTTTAAACTGGATTAAACTGGTTCCAACCTCAATTTGCATATTTATATTCTGTTTTGACCGTACTACAAGCTATCTTTTTTAAACCGGATTTAACCGGTTCCAACCTGATCAAACCGGTTATTATCTCAATTCGAATGTTTTTACACTTTATATGCTGTTTTGACCGTATTACAAGAATTCTTCTTTTAAACCGGTTTTAAACCGGATCAAACAGGTTCTAACCTTTGCATGTTTTACACTTTATATGCTGTTTTGACTGTATTACAAGAATTCTTCTTTTAAACCGGATCAAACTGGTTCTAACCTCAATTTGCATGTTTTACACTTTATTTGCTGTTTTGACCGTATTACAAGAAATCTTCTTTTTAAACCGGTTTTAACCAGTTCCAACCTGATCAAACCGGTTTTAACCTCAAATGTTTTACACTTTATATGCTGTTTTAACCAAATTACAAGAATTCTTCTTTTAAACCGGTTTTAACCGGTTCCAACCGGATCAAACCGGTTCTAACCTCAATTTGCATGTTTTACACTTTATATGCTGTTTTAACCAAATTACAAGAATTCTTCTTTTAAACCGGTTTTAACCGGTTCCAACCGGATCAAACTGGTTCTAACCTCAATTTACATGTTTTTACACTTTATATGCTGTTTTGACCGTATTACAAGAATTCTTCTTTTAAACCGGTTCAAACCAGTTTTCCAACTGATCAAACCGGTTCTAACCTCAATTTGCATGTTTTTACACTTTATATGCTGTTTTGACCGTATTACAAGAATTCTTCTTTTAAACCTGGTTTAAACCGGTTCCAACCTCAATTTGCATATTTATATGCTGTTTTAACCGTATTACAATATCCAGTTCCAAAGGATCAAACCGGTTTTAACCTCAATTTGCATGTTTTACACTTTATATGCTGTTTTAACCAAATTACAAGAATTCTTCTTTTAAACCGGTTTTAACCGGTTATAACCGGATAACCTCAATTTGCATGTTTTACACTTTATATGCTGTTTTAAACTTTTACAAGAATTTTATTAAAAGAATTCTTTTTTTAAACCGGATTACAAACTGGTTCCAACCGGATCAAACCGGTTCTAACCTCAATTTGCATGTTTTACACTTTATATGCTGTTTTGACCGTATTACAAGAATTCTTCTTTAAACCGGTTTTAACCAGGTTCCAACCCGATCAAACCGGTTCTAACCTCAATTCGCATGTTTTACACTTTATATGCTGTTTTTGACGTATTACAAGAATTCTTCTTTTAAACCGGTTTAAACCGGTTTCAACCGGATCAAACAGGTTCTAACCTCAATTTGCATGTTTTTACACTTTATATGCTGTTTTGACCGTATTACAAGAATTCTTCTTTTAAACCGGTTTTAACCGGTTCCAACCGGATCAAACCGGTTCTAACCTCAATTTGCATGTTTTACACTTTATATGCTGTTTTAACCGTATTACAAGAATTCCTTTTAAAACGGATCAAACCGGTTCTTACCTCAATTTGCATGTTTTACACTTTATATGCTGTTTTAACCGTATTACAAGAAATCTTCTTTTAAACCGGATCAAACCGGTTCTAACCTCAATTTACATGTTTTACACTTTATATGCTGTTTTAACCAAATTACAAGAATTCTTCGGTTTAAACCGGTTTTAACAGGATCAAACTGGTTCTAACCTCAATTTGCATGTTTTTACACTTTATATGCTGTTTTAACAGTATTACAAGAATTCTTCTTTTAAACCAAATCAAACCGGTTTTAACCTCAATTTGCATGATTTTACACTTTATATGCTGTTTTAACCGTATTACAAGAATTCTTCTTTAAACCGGTTTAAACCAGTTCCAAAAGGATCAAACCGGTTCTAACCTCAATTTGCATGTTTTACACTTTATATGCTGTTTTAACCGTATTACAAGAATTCTTCTTTTAAACCGGTTTTAACCAGTTCCAACTGAATCAAACAGGTTCTAACCTCAAATTGCATATTTTTACACTTTATATGCTGTTTTAACCGTATTACTGGAATTCTTCTTTTAAACTGGATCAAACCGGTTTTAACCTCAATTTGCATTTTTTACACTTTATATGCTGTTTTAACCGTATTACAAGAATTCTTCTTTTAAACCGGTTTTGGATTAACCTGGTTCCAACCAGATCAAACAGGTTCTAACCTCAATTTGCATGTTTTACACTTTATATGCTGTTTTGACCGTATTACAAGAATTCTTCTTTTAAACCGGTTTTAACAGGTTCCAACCGGATCAAATCGGTTCTAACCTCAATTTGCATGTTTTTACACTTTATATGCTGTTTTAACCGTATTACAAGAATTCTTCTTTTAAACTGGATCAAACCGGTTTTAACCTCAATTTGCATTTGTTTTACACTTTATATGCTGTTTTAACCGTATTACAAGAATTCTTCTTTTAAACCGGTTCTAACTGGATTAATCTGGTTCCAACCAGATCAAACCGGTTCTATCCTCAATTTCCATGTTTTTACACTTTATATGCTGTTTTGACCGTATTACAAGAATTCTTCTTTTAAACCGGTTTTAACAGTTTCAAACCGGATCAAACCGGTTCTAACCTCAATTTGCATGTTTTACACTTTATATGCTGTTTTAATTTTATTACAAGAATTCTTCTTTTAAACCGGATTAAACTGGTTATAACCTCAATTTGCATATTTTACACTTTATATTTTGACCGTATTACAAGAATTCTTCTTTTAAACCGGGTTTTAACTGGTTCCAACCTGATCAAACCGGTTCTAACCTCAATTTGCATGTTTTTTACACTTTATATGCTGTTTTGACCGTATTACAAGAATTCTTCTTTTAAACCGGTTTTAACCGGTTCCAACCTGATCAAACCGGTTCTAACCTCAATTTGCATGTTTTACACTTTATATGCTGTTTTAACCGTATTACAAGAATTCTTCTTTTAAACCGGTTTTAACAGGTTCCAACCGGATCAAACCTGTTCTAACCTCAATTTGCATGTTTTACACTTTATATGCTGTTTTGACCGTATTACAAGAATTCTTCTTTTAAACCGGTTTTAACCAGTTCCCACTGGATCAAACAGGTTCTAACCTCAATTTGCATGTTTTTACACTTTATATGCTGTTTTGACTGTATTACAAGAAATCTTCTTTTAAACCGGATCAAATCAGTTCCAACCGGATTAAACCGGTTCTAACCTCAATGTACATGTTTTTACACTTTATATGCTGTTTTAACCAAATTACAAGAATTCTTCTTTTAAACCGGTTTTAACAGGTTTTAACCGGATCAAACTGGTTCTAACCTCAATTTGCATGTTTTTACACTTTATATGCTGTTTTAACCGTATTACAAGAATTCTTCTTTTAAACCGGTTTTAATCAAACCAGGTTCTAACCTCAATTTGCATGATTTTACACTTTATATGCTGTTTTGACCGTATTACAAGAATTCTTCTTTTAAACTGGTTCAAACCGGTTAACATCAATTTCCATGTTCTTAACCTTTATATGCTGTTTAACCGTATTACAGTAGTTCTTCTATATGCTGTTTTAAACCAGTATTAAAGGATCAAACTTTTATTTTAAAAATTCTTCTTTAAACCGGATCAAACCGGTTTTAACCTCAATTTGCATGTGTTTACACTTTATATGCTGTTTTAACAGTATTACAAGATTTCTTCTTTTTTAAACTGGATTAATCTGGTTCCAACCGGATCAAACCGGTTCTATTCTCAATTTGCATGTTTTTACACTTTATATGCTGTTTTGACCGTATTACAAGAATTCTTCTTTTAAACCGG
>NW_027467782.1:7810167-7829322 GCF_004210375.1 Tachypleus tridentatus | reverse complement strand
CCTGCTAGTGAGCATTTCGCCCTCTGCTTGCCCTGACGTTTTTGTCATTTCACCCAATGCTTACCCTGTTCCTAGGGACATTTACGCAACCTGCTTACCTCACGTTGTTTGTGTCATTTCACCCAAAGACTTACCCGTGTTGTTGGGGTCATTTCTTCCACTGCTTACCTCACGTTGCGTGATCATTTCACCTAATGCTTTTCCTTCTTGATGGGGACATTTTCCCCTGCTTACCCCGTTGCAGGGACATTTCCTCTGTGTTTTACCTTCGTTGCTTTAAGTACATTTCCCCACTGGTGGGTACTGATCTTTGGGACATTTCGGACTTCACTTTCCCCATTGCTAGAGACATTTCCCCACTAGCCTCCCCCGTTTATAGAAACATTTCCTCCACTGTTTTACCCTCTTTGCTTCGGAGATTTTCCGTACTGCTTCCACCCTCGTTGCTAGGGACCATTTCCCACACTGTTTTACCCGATGATGCGAATTTACCCCACTGCTTACCCCGTTGCTAGGGACATTTCTGACCACTACTTACCCCCATTCCTTGGGACATTTCCCCAACTGCTTACCCGGTCGTTAGGGACATTTTTCCCACTGAATACACCCATTTATGGGACATTTTCCTTTTGCTTATCACCGTTGCTGGGGACATTTTCCCCTACTGTTTACCCTCGTTGCTAGGGCATTTCACTAATGCTTACCTGTTCACTAGGGACATTTACGTCACTGCTTAGCTCATGTTGTTTTGTGTCTTTTCACCCAATGTTTACCCATGTTGCTGGGGTCATTTCCCCACTACTTACCCCACGTTGCTTGTGTCATTTCATAATGCTTTTCCTTGTTTGATGGGACATTTCCCCACTGCTTATCCCGTTGCAAGGACATTTCCTTTACTGCTTACCGCCGTTGCTAAAATATTTACCCTGATTTTTAACCCGTTGCAGGGACTTTCCCACTGATGAGATAACGTTTCTATGAACATTTCCCCCCACTTCTTAACCACGTTGCTAGGGATATTTCCCCACTGTTTAACTCCTTTGCTAGGGACATTTCGTACTGAATACACCACAGTTGCTGGGAAATTTCCCCTACTGCTTACACCCCGTTGCTAAGGACATTTCAAACACTGCTTACTCTCGGTTGCTGGGTGCATTTTCCGTTTTCTTACCCCCGTTGCTGGGACATTTCACTCATTGCCTACCCCATTGCTAGGGACATTTTCCCCACTGTTTATCCCCCTGTTAGGGACATTTACCACTGCTTATCCCCACTGCAAGGGACATTTCCTTCACTGTTTACCTACGTTGCTATGGACATTTTCCACTGAATACACCCTGTTGCTGGGGACATTTCCTACACTGTTTACACCCGTTGCTATGGACATTTCCCCACTGAATACACCCTGTTGCTAGGGACATTTCCTACACTTAATACACTCCGTTGCTGAAACATTTCCCCCCTGCTTACCCCAGTTGCAGGGCACCAACTGCTTTCCCCGTTGCTATGGACATTTTGGACACTGCTAAAGCACAGTTGTAGGACATTTCTGACACTGCTTACCCCCGTTGCTAGGGACATTTCTTTTACTGCTTACTCTACGTTGGCAGGGACATTTTACCCACTGTTTACCCTCCTCTATGGACATTTTCCCAAACTGTTTACCACCGTTGCTGTAGACATTTCGGGACACTGCTTTTACCCTGTTGCTGGTGACATTTCTGACACTGCTTACATGCTCGGGACATTCCTCCACTGCTTACCTCTGTTGCTGGGACATTTCCTTTACTGCTTACCCCGTTGCTAAAATATTTACCCCAATTTTTACCCCGTTGCTAGGGACTTTTCCCACTGATGAATAACGTTTCTATGGACATTTCCCCACTTCTTAACCACGTTGCTCACGGATATTTATCCTAACTCATTTTTCACACGTTTCTAGGGACTTTTCCTTACTGCTTTCCACACATTTATATGGACATTTTCCCCACTGTTTAACCCGTTTGCTTGGGACATTTCACTGAAAACACCCTATTGCTGGGAAATTTCTCCCACTACTTACTCCCTTTGATAGGCACATTTCCTCAATGCTAACCATCCGTTTCTAGGGACATTTCCCCATTTCTTACTTCCATTGGTAGGGACACTTTCCTCACTGTTTACCTCCGTTGCTAGGGGCATTTCTCTACACTGAATACACCCCGTTGCTAAGGACATTTCCTCCACTGCTTACCCCAGTTGCTAAGGACATTTAAAACCCTGCTTACCCCCGTTGCTAGGGACATTTCGTTCCTGCTTATTCTCGTTGCTAGGGTCATTTCCCACTGCTTATCACCGTTGCTAGGGACATTCTGACACTGCTTACCCCATTACTATATATATTTCCCTCACGCTTACTTCTGTTGCTAGAAAAACTTTGCACACTCCTTACCCCTTTGAGAGACATTTCTCCTCTGCTTACACACGTTGCTAGGGACATTTCCCCCACTCTTACTACCCGTTGCTAGGGACACTTTACTCCCTTTGCTTACGTTCGTTGCTAGGGACATTTACCTTACTGTTTACCTCCGTTGCTTAGACATTTCCTCACTGGATACACCTTGTTTCTGGGGCATTTCCTTCCACTGCTTACCCATCGTTTCTAGGACATTTAAACCACCACTTACCCTTTGCTGGGAACTTTTACACTTCTTAGCCCTGTTGCTGGGGACATTTCCCAATGCTTAACACCGTTGCTAGGGATATTTCGGACACTGCTTGCACACGTTGCTAGGGACATTTACCCCACTGCTAACCACCCCCTTCTTAGAAACACTTCTTTCTTTGCTTACACTTGTTACAAGGTCATTTACCTTACTGTTTAACTCCATTGCTAGGGACATTTTCCACTGCTTACATTCCGTTGCTTGGGACATTTCCCCACTGCTTACCCCGTTGCTAGGGACATTTCCACCACTGCTTACCCCTATTGCTAGGGACATTTGGAACTGCTTACCCTCAGTTGGTAGGGACATTTCGTCACTGCTTACTTTCCACCTGTTTGGGACATTTCCCCATTTTTTACTACTGTTACTAGGGACATTTCCCACTACTTACTACTTGTTGCTGGGGCATTTCCCCACTGCTTACTCCCCGTTGCTTGGGACATTTCCCCACTGTTTACCACACATTACTGAGCAAACATTTCTGTTTACTGTTTACACCCCATTGCTGGGACATTTCCATTTGAAACCAACTCGTTGCGAAGGAAATTTCCCCACCGCTTACCCCGTTGCTAAGGGTTTTCCTACCTCTTTCCCCGTTCTAGAGACATTTTTACCATTCCTTACATTCGTTGCTGGGACATTTACCCCTCTTCTTATTCCCGTTGCTAGGGACATTTCCCTCACTGCTAACCATCCGTTTTTAGGGACACTTCCCCATTTCTTTCTTCCGTTGGTAGGGACATTTACCTCACTGTTTATCTCCGTTGCTAGGGACATTTCCCAACTGAATACTCCTCGTTGCTAAGAACATTTCCCCACTGCTTATCCCATTTGCCAGGACATTAAACCCACTGCTTACCCGTTGCTAGGGACATTTCGGAACTGTTTACTCCCGTTGCTGTGGGACATTTCTCCTGATGCTTACTCCGTTGCGGGACATTTCCCACACTGTTTATAACACATTGCTGGAAACATTTCGTTTACTGTTTACACCCCGTTGCTAGGGACATTTCCATTTTGAAACCAGTCGTTGCGGAAGAAATTTCCCACTGCTTCCTGCAGGTTACTAAGGACATTTCCCACCTCTTTCCCCGTTGCTAGAGACATTTTACCCACTGCTTACATTCGTTTGCTAGGGACATTTACCCCTCTGCTTTCCGTTGCTGGGACATTGAACCCACTGCTTAACATCATTGCTAGGGACATTTCGGACACTGATTACCCCGTTGCTAGGACATTTTCCCCACTGTTTCCCCCGTTTCTAGGAAACATTTCCCCACTGCTTACCTCAGTGCTAGGGACATTTACCCCTCTTCTTACTCCCGTTGCTAGGCACATTTTCCTCACTGCTTACCATCCGTTTCTAGGGACACCTTACCCCATTTCTTACTTCCGTTGCTAGGGACATTTACCTCACTGTTTACCTACGTTGCTAGGGACATTTCCTACACTGCTTACACCTTGTTGCTAAGGACATTTCCCCACTGCTTACCCTGGTTGCCAGGGACATTAAAACCACTGCTTACCCCATTGCTGGGACATTTCCGACACTGCTTAACACCGTTGCTAGAAACATTTCGGACACTGTTTACCCCATTGCTTGGGTTATTTCCCACTGCTTACTCCCGTTGCTAGGGACATTTCTCCACTGTTTATCACCCCTTGCTAGGGACGTTTGCATCTGAAACAACTTGTTGCTGGGACATTTCCCCCACTGCTTACCCGTTGCTAGGAACATTCCCGACACTGCTTACCCTGTTGCTGGGACATTTCAACTGTTTATCCCCGTTATGGGGATATTTCCCCGATAGCTTTGTCCCTGTTGCTATGTGCATTTCACCCAATGCTTACCCCTGTTGCTAGGGCATTTCTTCTACTGGTTTCCCTCGTTGCTAGGGACATTTCCTTACTTTTTATGACCCCCCATTGCTAAGGATATGTTCCCCCTGCTTGCTTATCCATTGCTAAGAACATTTCCCTCACTGCTTAACCACCCGTAATCTAGGGACATTTCCCATTGCTTACCCCATTGCTGGGGACATTTCCCTACTGAACTTGTTACACCCTTTGCTGGGACATTTCCCCCCAGCTTACACCCCAGTTGAAGGACATTTCCCACTGCTTACCCCCCTGTTGCTAGGGACATTTCCCCCCACTGCTTACCTCGTTGCTGAGGGACATTTCCGACACTGCTTAACACCGTTGCTGGGATATTTTGGACACTGCTTACCCGTTGCTAGGGACATTTTCCCCACTGCTTATCCCCCGTTGCTACTGGACATTTCTTTTACTGCTTACCCCCATTGCTTGGGACATTTTCCCCACTGCTACTTACTCTCGTTGCTAGGGACATTTCCCCACTGTTTACTCTACGTTGCTAGGGACATTTCGGTTTCTGCTTACACCCATTGATGCTTGACATTTCCGACTTCCCATTGATAGGACATTTCCGACACTGCTTACCTCCCCATTGCTCGGGACATTCCCCACTGCTTACCCCTGTTGCTAGGGACATTTTCTTCACTGCTTACTGCCGTTGCTAAAGAAATTTTAGACACTGCTTACCCCCGTTGCTAGGGACATTTCCGACACTGCTTCCCCATTGCTAGGGACATTTCCCACACTTATTACCCACGTTGCTAGGGACATTTCCCCACTGCTTACCACCTTTGCTAGGGACCTTGCTTACCCCCGTTTCCAGGACATTTCCCTCACTGTTTACACCCGTTGCTAGGGAAGGTTTCCCACTGCTTACCCCCCGTTCCGGGACATTCCCCACTGCTTACCCGGGTTGCTAAGGACATTTTGGACACTGCTTTCTTCGTTGCTAGGGGCATTTTCTCCACTGTTTACCACCCGTTGCTATGGACATTTTCCCCACTGTTTACCTCCGTTGCTATGGACATTTCCCACTGAATACACCCCGTTGCTAGAGAATTTCCCCACTTCTTACCCCGTTGCAAAGGACATTTCCCCCACAACTTACACACGTTACTAAGGACATTTTGGATATTGCTTTCCCCCGTTGGACAGCGGAGTGTTGAGGTGCGTAGCGCGTAAAGTCATCTGTCCACAGTTGCAACACACAGTACCGAGTTCCAAACTGCCTCTGAAAGCAACGTCAGCACAAAAACTGTTCGTCAGGAGCTTAATAAAATGGGTTTCCATGGCCGAGCAGCCGGACGCAAACCTAAAATCAAGATGCACAATACCAAGCGTCGGCTGAGCGGTATAAAGCACACCGCCATTGGATTCTGTAGAAATGGAAAAGCGTTCTCTGGAGAAATGAATCATACCTCACTATCTGGCAGTCTGACGAACGAATCTGGGTTTAGCTGACTCCAAAACGCTACCTTCCTGAATGTTTAGTGCCAATTCTAAAGTTTTATGGATGAGGAGTCTGTCAACACTACTCATTAACTGTCGTTTTGTCAGCAATTCAGATAATTTAAAATGTTTGTGGAAACGTATTTTAATACATTTTAATTTCTGAAGAAAGAAAATTGTAACCAGTTATTTAATTTGTTAACTTGGTTGATCCATTAATGTTTTAATAGAACTTTGATGCTTCAAATGACTTTATTACAACATAAACTAATTTTAATTCCGTGATTTGTTGTACGCCTGCATTATATTGTGAATAAACTGTTAGTGCCATCTGATCAATGATTTGAGTATTACTTAGAAACACAATTTGATTTGCTGTATATGTCCAAACTTTTATATGAATAAGTATGAAAGAGAAATGAAATTATTGGTAATGGTAAATTTGAGAAATATTTTCACAAAAGTAGCTTTTCTATTTTAAAATAAACTTATTATTAAAGGTAAAATATTTATTAATATTAAGTCTTAGCATATACTCGGGCCGGGCATGGTTAAGGCGCTCGACTCGTAAACATGTTCGCTCACATAGTCACTCCCTCTATTTCTTGGTGAAAGAGTTTCCCAGGAGATGGCGATGGGTGGTACTGCCTAGCTGGCTTCTCTGTAGCCTTACACTGCTAAATTAAGTACGGCTAACGCAGATAGCCATTTTGTATTTTGCTCCGAAATTCAAAAAACAAACAAACCATATATTAGAGATTAAAATATTGTGTAAGTTTTGAGTCACACTATTACTACTTCTTGTAAGAAGTAAGGATTATTTTTATTAAACTTGTATAGTTTATATAGTATTTCAATTATTATTGTCAATAACAACTCGGTGAAAATGAATTGAACCTACTATTTATGATAAATATGTAAAGGCCTCCATTGGCACAGCGGGATGTCTGCATACTTATATTGCTAAAACCGTGTTTCCATAGTCGTGGTGAGTAAAGCACAAATATCCTTTTGTTTTCTTCACCCCGAGTGCGGCGGTAAGTCTACAAATTTACAATGCTAAAACAAGGGTTCGATTCCCCTCGGTGGACTCAACAAATAGCCTGATGTGGCTCAACTATAAAAAACACACACACACACTTTTTGTCTTACACTGTAAAATTAGGGACGGCTAGCGCAGATAGCCCTCGAGTAGCTTTGCGCGAAATTCAAAACAAACAAAATCCCTTTGTTTCACCCATGTAGGTTAAATTGCACGTGTCACAACGCTTGGAGAGTTATTTTCAAAATTTTATTAACTTACATTTTAACCACTTACGTCAATGAGATTAGCATCAAAACGTAGTTCATAATCTAAATTTTAAAATTATATATGTTTTAATTTCCTAATTTAAGAGGAAATGTAAAGACAAAAGTTAAGTATCTATTACTGTATGTCACATAATACCTCCAGCTGTCTTATTACTCAGTTTCTGTTTTATCACGCCCACTATTCAACATGTACAAAAAACTCGAATTTGAGCTACGGACATGATAAATGTAAAATAAGAACCTCCCTCTTCTATGATTTGTCGAGATAGCAATATATTTAGCAAATCAACATGAGTAACTCCGCCCTTCTAACCAATCATTTGAAAGTTTTAAGTAGTACCACCGACTACTGTGACCAATAGAAAGAGTATTTTACCGGGTACGTAATTCTGACAATTGTTTGTAAATATGTGATCAATAAGACGTTTCTCTGGAAAGGAATGGGATTTTTCAACCCACATATATTTTACTTAGAGACCCGACTAAATTACAGGGATATTAAGGATACTAACATAGTAATTTGATGTGTGTTTTTATTTATCAAAAGTTCATATTTGAAGTATACACAACCCGCTCGCAAGTGCAAAGAAAGCAATGATAGTACACATGTACGAGTGCACAAGTTCGTACTCGAAATCTGTGTTTTTCAAAGTATTTCTCATTTACTTTCTATTTATTAAGAAATACGACTCAAATTTAAACATTTATGAGTAAATAGTTATTTGTATATTTCTACACACATGTAACGAACGGTATATTTACAAGAATTCTTCTTCTAAAGCGGTTCAAACCGGATTAATCTGGTTCCAACCGGTTCAAACCGGTTCTAACCTCAATTTCCATGTTTTTACACTTTATATGCTGTTTTAACTGTATTACAAAAATCCTCCTTTTAAACCGGATCAAACTGGTTCTAACCTCAATTCGTATGTTTTTACACTTTATAGGCTGTTTTGACCGTATTACAAGAATTGTTCTTTTAAACCAGTTTTAACCGGATCAACAGAATCAAACCGGTACTTACCTTAAATTTGCCTGTTTTTATATTTTATATGCTGCTTTGACCGTATTACAGGAATTCTTCTTTTAAACCGGATCAAACCGGTTCTAACCTCAAATCGCATGTTTTTACACTTTATATGCTATTTTAACATTATTAAAAGAAATCTTTTTTTAAACCGGATCAAACCGATTCTAACCTCAATTTCCATTATTTACACTTGATATGCTGTTTTATCCGTATTACAGTAATTCTTCTTTTAAACCGGATCAAACCGGTTGCAACCTCAATTGGCATGATTTTACACATTATAGGCTGTTTTAACCGTATTACAAGAATTCTTCTTTTAAACCGGTTTTAACAAGTTCCAACCGAATCAAACGGGTTGTAACATAAATTTGCATATTTTACCCTTTGTATGCTCTTTTGATTTGATTAAAAGATTTCTTCATTTAAACCGGATTAAACTGGTTCCTACCTCAATTTGCATATTTATATTCTGTTTTGACCGTACTACAAGAAATCTTTTTTAAACCGGTTTTAAACGGTTCCAACCTGATCAAACCGGTTCTAACCTCAATTCGCATGTTTTTACACTTTATATGATGTTTTGACCGTATTACAAGAATCCTCCTTTAAAACCGGATCAAACCGGTTCTAACGTCAATTCGGATGTTTTTACACTTTATATGCTGTTTTAACCGTATCACAAGAAATCTTCTTTTAAACCGGATGAAACCGGTTCCAACTGGATTAAACCTGTTCTAACCTCAATGTACATGTTTTTACACTTTATATGTTCTTTTAACCGAATTACAAGAATTCTTCTCTCCAACCGGTTTTAATCGGTTTCAAACGGATCAAACTGGTTTTAACCTCAATTCGCATGTTTTTACACTTTATATGCTGTTTTGACCGTATTAGAAGAATTCTTCTTTTAAACCGGTTTTAACCGGTTAAAACCAGATTAAACCGGTCGTAACCTCAATTTGCATGTTTTTACACTTTATATGCTCGTTTTGATTTTACTAAAAGAATTCTTCTTTTAAACAGGATTAAACTGGTTCCTACCTCAATTTGCATATTTATACTCTGTTTTGAGAGTACTACAAGAAATCTTCTTTTAAACCAGTTTTAACCATTTCCAACCTGATCAAACCGGTTCTACACTCAATTCGTATGTTTTTACATTTTATATGCTGTTTTGACTTTATTACTAGAATTCTTCTTTTTAACCGGTTTTAACCGTTTTCCACCAGATCAAACAGGTTCTTACCTCAATTTGCATGTTTTTACACTTTATATGCTGTTTTGACCGTATTACAAGAATTCTTCTTTTAAACCGGTTTTAACCGGTTCCAACCGGATCAAACTGGTACTAACCTCAATTTGGAAGTTTTATATTTTATATGCTGTTTTAACCGTATTACAAGAACCCTCCTTTTAACCGGATCAAACCGGTTCTTACCTCAATTCGCATGTTTTTACACTTTATATGCTGTTTTAACCGTATTACAGGAATTCTTCTTTTAAAATGGTTCAAACCGGTTGTAACATCAATTTCCATGTTTTTACACTTTATATGCTGTTTTGACCGTATTACAAGAATACCCCTTTTATACCGGATCAAACCTGTACAAACCGGATCAAACCGGTTCTAACCTCAATTCGCATCTTTTTACACTTTACATGCTGTTTTAAACGTATTACAAGAATTCTTCTTTTAAACCGGATCAAACTGGATTAATCTGGTCCCAACCAGATCAAACCGGTTCTATCCACAATTTCCATGTTTGCACACTTTATATGCTGTTTTAACCGTATTACAGTAATTCTTCTTTTAAACCGGTTACAACTGGATCAAACTGGTACTAACCTCAATTTGGAAGTTTTTACACTTTATATGCTGTTTTAACCGTATTACAAGAATCCTTCTTTTAAATCGGATGAAACCGATTTCAACCGGATCAAACCTCAATTCACATGTTTTACACTTTATATGCTCTTTTAACCGTATTACAAGAAATCTTTTTAAACCGGTTTTAATCGGTTCCAACCGGATCAAACCTGTTTTAATCTCAATTCGCATGTTTTTATACTTTATATGCTGTTTGGACTTTATTACAAGAATTCTTCTTTTCAACCGGTTTTCATCGGTTCCAATAGGTTCAAAGCGGTTCTAACCTGAATTCGCATGTTTTTACACTTTATATTCTGTTTTAAATGAATTACAAGAATTCTTCTTTCCAACCGGTTTTAACCGGTTTCAAACGGATCAAACTGGTTTTAACCTCAATTCGCATGTTTTTACACTTTATATGCTGTTTTGACCGTATTAAAAGAATTCTTCTTTTAAACCGGTTTTAACCGGTTCAAACCAGATTAAACCGGTCCTAACCTCAATTTGCATGTTTTTACACTTTATATGCTCTTTTGAATTTATTAAAAGAATTCTTCTTTTAAACAAGATTAAACTGGTTCCTACCTGAATTTGAATATTTATACTCCATTTTGAGAGTTCTACAAGAAATCTCCTTTTAAACCAGTTTTAACCATTTCCATCCTGATCAAACCGGTTCTACACTCAATTTGTATGTTTTTACATTTATATGCTGTTTTGACTTTATTACTAGAATTCTTCTTTTTAACCGGTTTTAACCGTTTTCCACCGAATCAAACAGGTTCTTACCTCAATTTGCATGTTTTTACACTTTATATGCTGTTTTGACCGTATTACAAAAATTCTTCTTTTAAACCGGTTTTAACCGGTTCCAACCGGATCAATCTGACACTAACCTCAATTTGCATGTTTTATACTTTATATGCTGTTTTAACCGTATTACAAGAACCCTCCTTTTAACCGGATCAAACCGGTTCTTACCTCAATTCGCATGTTTTTACACTTTATATGCTGTTTTAACCGTATTACAGAATTCTTCTTTTAAAATGGTTCAAACCGGTTGTAACATCAATTTCCATGTTTTTACACTTTATATGCTGTTTTGACCGTATTACAAGAATTCTTCTTTTAAACCGGATCAAACCTGTACAAACTGGATCAAACCAGTTCTAACCTCAATGTACATGTTTTTACACTTTATATGCTGGTTTAACCAAATTACAAGAATTCTTCTTTTAAACCGGATCAAACCGGATTAATCTGGTTTCAACCGGATCAAACCGGTTCTAACCTCAATTCGTATGTTTTTACACTTTATATGCTGTTTTAACAGTATTACAAGAAATCTTCTTTTAAACCGGATCAAACCGGTTCCAACCGGATTAAATCTGTTCTAACCTCAATATACATATTTTACACTTTATATGCTGTTTTAACAAATTACAAGAATACTTCTTTTAAACCGGTTTTAACAGGTTCCAACCGGATCAAACCGGTTCTAACCTCAATTCGCATCTTTTTACACTTTACATGCCGTTTTAAACGTCATACAAGAATTCTTCTTTTAAACCGGATCAAACAGGATTAATCTGGTTCAAACCAGATCAAACCGGTTCTATCCTCAATTTCCATGTTTTTCATACTTTATATGCTGTTTTAACCGTATTACAGAATTCTTCTTTTAAACCGGTTCCAACTGGATCAAACTGGTACTAACCTCAATTTGCATGTTTTACACTTTATATGCTGTTTTAACCGTATAACAAGATTCCTTCTTTTTTAAACCGGATCAAACCTCAATTCACATGTTTTACACTTTATATGCTGTTTTCACTGCCTTACAGAAATCTTTTAAACCGGTTTTAACCGTTTCCAACCGGATCAAACCTGTTTTAACCTCAATTCGCATGTTTTACACTTTATATGCTGTTTTGACTTTATTACAAGAATTCTTCTTTCAAACCGGTTTTAACCGGTTCCAAACGGATCAAACTGGTTTTAACCTCAATTCGCATGTTGTTACACTTTATATGCTGTTTTGACCGTATTACAAGAATTCTTCTTTTAAACCGGTTTTAACCGGTTCAAACCAGATTAAACCGGTTTTAACCTCAATTTGCATGTTTTTACACTTTATATGCTGTTTTGATTTTACTAAAAGAATTCTTCTTTTAAACAGGATTAAACTGGTTCCTACCTAAATTTGCATATTTATACTCTGTTTTGAGAGTACTACAAGAAATCTTCTTTTAAACCAGTTTTAACCATTTCCAACCTGATCAAACCGGTTCTATACTCAATTCGTATGTTTTTACATTTTATATGCTGTTTTGACTTTATTACTAGAATTCTTCTTTTTAACCGGTTTTAACCGTTTTCCACCGAATCAAACAGGTTCTTACCTCAATTTGCATGTTTTTACACTTTATATGCTGTTTTGACCGTATTACAAGAATTCTTCTTTTAAACCGGTTTTAACCGGTTCCAACCGGATCAATCTGGTACTAACCTCAATTTGGAAGTTTTATATTTTATATGCTGTTTTAACCGTATTACAAGAACCCTCCTTTTAACCGGATCAAACCGGTTCTTACCTCAATTCGCATGTTTTTACACTTTATATGCTGTTTTAACCGTATTACAGGAATTCTTCTTTTAAAATGGTTCAAACCGGTTGTAACATCAATTTCCATGTTTTTACACTTTATATGCTGTTTTGACCGTATTACAAGAATTCTTCTTTTATACCGGATCAAACCTGTACAAACTGGATCAAACCGGTTGTAACATCAATTTCCATGTTTTTACACTTTATACGCTGTTTTAACCAAATTACAAGAATTCTTCTTTTAAACCGGATCAAACTGGATTAATCTGGTTCCAACCAGATCAAACCGGTTCTATCCACAATTTCCATGTTTTGACACTTTATATGCTGTTTTAACCGTATTACAGAATTCTTCTTTAAAACCGGTTCCAACTGGATCAAACTGGTACTAACCTCAATTTGCAAGTTTTTACACTTTATATGCTGTTTTAACCGTATTACAAGAATCCTTCTTTTAAATCGGATGAAACCGATTTCAACCGGATCAAACCTCAATTCATGTTTTTTTACACTTTATATGCTGTTTTCACCGTATTACAAGAAATCTTTTTTAAACCGGTTTTAATCGGTTCAACCGGATCAAACCTGTTTTAACCTCAATTCGCATGTTTTTTACACTTTATATGCTGTTTTGACTTTATTACAAGAATTCTTCTTTTAAACCGGTTTTAACAGGTTCCAACCGGATCAAACTGGTACTAACCTCAATTTGCATGTTTTTACACTTTATATGCTGTTTTAACCGTATGACAGGAATTCTTTTTTTAAACTGGTTCAAACCGGATTAATCTGGTTTCAACTGGATCAAACCGTTACCAACCTCAATTTGCAAGTTTTTACTTTTTATATGCTGTTTTAACCGTATTACATGAATCCTTCTTTCAAACCGGATCAATCCGATTTCAACCGGATCAAACCTCATCAATCCTCAATTCGCATGTTTTTACACTTTATATGCTCTTTTGATTGCCTTACAAAAAATCTTTTAAACCGGTTTTAACCTCAATTTGCATGTGTTTACTATTTATATGCTCTTTTCACTTTATTAAAAGAATTCTTCTTTTAAACTGGATTAAACTGTTTCCTACATCAATTTGCATATTTATATCTTGTTTTTACCGTACTACAAGAAATCTTCTTTTAAACCGAATTGAACCGGTTCCAACCTTATCAAACCGGTTCTAACCTCAATTTGTATATTTTTACACTTTATATGCTGTTTTAACCGTATGACAGGAATTCTTTTTTTAAACTGGTTTTATCAGGTTCCAACCTGATCAAACCGGTTCTAACCTCAATTCGCATGTTTTTACACTTTATATGCTGTTTTAACAGTATTACAAGAAATCTTCTTTTAAACCGGCTCAAACCGGATTAAATCTGTTCTAACCTCAATATACATATTTTTACACCTTATATGCTGTTTTAACCAAATTACAAGAATTCTTCTTTTAAACCGGTTTTAACAGGTTCCAACCGGATCAAGCCGGTTCTAACCTCAATTCGCATCGTTTTACACTTTACATGCCGTTTTAAACGTCATACAAGAATTCTTCTTTTAAACCGGATCAAACTGGATTAATCTGGTTCCAACCAGATAAAACCGGTTCTATCCACAATTTCCATGTTTTGACACTTTATATGCTGTTTTGACCGTATTACAAGAATTCTTGCTTTTAACCGGTTTTAACCATTTCCCAACGGATCAAACCGGTTCTTACCTCAATTCGCATGTTTTTACACTTTATATGCTGTTTTAATCGTATTACAAGAAATCTTGTTTTAAACTGGGTTAACCTGTTCTAATCTCAATGTACATGTTTTTACACTTTATATGCTGTTTTAACCAACTTACAAGAATTCTTCTTTTAAACCGGTTTTAACCGGATATAACCTCAATTTGCATGTTTTACCTTTATGCTGTTTTGATTTTATTAAAAGAATTCTTCTTTTAAACCGGAATAAACTGGTTCCTACATCAATTTGCATATTTATATTTTTTTGACCGTACTACAAGAAATCTTCTTTTAAACAGGTTTTAACCGGTTCCAACCTGATCAAACCGGTTTTAACCTCAATTTGCATATTTTACCCTTTATATGCTGTTTTAACCAAATTACAAGAATTCTTCTTTTAAACCGGTTTTACAGGTTCCAACCGGATCAAACCGGTTCTTACCTCAATTCGCATGTTTTTACACTTTATATGCTGTTTTAACCGTATTACAGGAATTCTTCTTTTAAACCGGATTAAACCAGTTCCCAAAGGATCAAACCGGTTTTAACCTCAATTCGCATGTTTTTTTACACTTTATATGCTGTTTTAACAAATTACAAGAATTCTTCTTTTAAACCGGTTTTAACAGGTTCCAACCGGATCAAACTGGTTCTAACCTCAATTTGCATGTTTTTACACTTTATATGCTGTTTTAACCGTATTACAAGAATTCTTCTTTTAAACCGGTTTTAACCAGTTCCAACCGGATCAAACGGGTTAAACCAATTCGCATGTTTTACACTTTATATGCTGTTTTGACCGTATTACAAGAATTCTTCTTTTAAACCGGTTTTAACCAGTTCCCACTAAATCAAACAGGTTCTAACCTCAAATTACATATTTTACACTTTATATGCTGTTTTGACTGTATTACAAGAATATCCCTTTTATACCGGATGAAACCTGTACAAACTGGATCAAACTGGTTTTAACCTCAATTCGCATGTTTTACACTTTATATGCTGTTTTAACCGTATTACAAGAAATTTTTCTTTTAAACCGGATCAAACCGGTTCCAACCGGATCAAACAGGTTCTAACCTCAATGTACATGTTTTACACTTTAGATGCTGTTTTAACCAAATTACAAGAATTCTTCTTTTAAACCGGTTTTAACCGGTTCAAACCAGATTAAACCGGTTCTAACCTCAATTTGCATGTTTTTACACTTTATATGCTCTTTTGAATTTATTAAAAGAATTCTTCTTTTAAACAGGATTAAACTGGTTCCTACCTCAATTTGAATATTTATACTCCATTTTGAGAGTACTACAAGAAATCTTCTTTTAAACCAGTTTTAACCATTTCCATCCTGATCAAACCGGTTCTACACTCAATTCGTATGTTTTTACATTTATATGCTGTTTTGACTTTATTACAAGAATTCTTCTTTTTAACCGGTTTTTAACCGTTTTCCACCGAATCAAACAGGTTCTTACCTCAATTTGCATGTTTTACACTTTATATGCTGTTTTGACCGTATTACAAGAATTCTTCTTTTAAACCGGTTTTAACCGGTTCAACCGGATCAATCTGGTACTAACCTCAATTTGAAGTTTTATATTTTATATGCTGTTTTAACCGTATTACAAGAACTCTCCTTTTAACCGGATCAAACCGGTTCTTACCTCAATTCGCATGTTTTACACTTTATATGCTGTTTTAACCGTATTACAAGAAATCTTCTTTTAAACTGAGTTAAACCTGTTCTAACCTCAATGTACATGTTTTACACTTTATATGCTGTTTTAACTAAATTACAAAAATTCTTCTTTTCAACCGGTTTTAACAGGTTCCAACCGGATCAAACTGGTACTAACCTCAATTTGCATGTTTTACACTTTATATGCTGTTTTGACCGTATTACAAGAATTCTTCTTTTAAACCAAAATCAAACCAGGTTATCCTCAATTTGCATGATTTTACACTTTATATGCTGTTTTAACCGTATTACAGTAGTTCTTCTTTTAAACCGGTTTAAACCAGTTCCAAAGGATCAAACCGGTTTTAACTTCAATTCGCATGTTTTTACACTTTATATGCTGTTTTAACCAAATTACAAGAATTCTTCTTTTAAACCGGTTTTAACAGGTTCCAACGGATCAAACTGGTTCTAACCTCAATTTGCATGTTTTACACTTTATATGCTGTTTTAACCGTATTACAAGAATTCTTCTTTTAAACCGGTTTTAACCAGTTCAACGGATCAAACGGGTTAAAACCAATTCGCATGTTTTTACACTTTATATGCTGTTTTGACCGTATTACAAGAATTCTTCTTTTAAACCGGTTTTAACCAGTTCCCACTAAATCAAACAGGTTCTAACCTCAAATTACATATTTTACACTTTATATGCTGTTTTGACTGTATTACAAGAATACTTCTTTTAAACCGGATGAAACCTGTTCAAACTGGATCAAACTGGTTCTAACCTCAATTCGCATGTTTTTACACTTTATATGCTGTTTTAACCGTATTACAAGAAATTTCTTTTAAACCGGATCAAACCGGTTCCAACCGGATTAAACAGGTTCTAACCTCAATTACATGTTTTACACTTTATATGCTGTTTTAACCAAATTACAAGAATTCTTCTTTTAAACCGGTTTTAACAGGTTCAACCGGATCAAACTGGTTCTAACCTCAATTTGCATGTTTTACACTTTATATGCTGTTTTGATTTGGTATTAAAGAATTCTTCTTTTAAACCGGATTTAACCGGTTCCAACCTGATCAAACCGGTTTTTATCTCAATTCGCATGTTTTTACACTTTATATGCTGTTTTGACCGTATTAAAGAATTCTTCTTTTAAACCGGTTTTAACCGGATATAACCTAAATTTGCATGTTTTACACTTTATATACTTTTGATTTTATTAAAGAATTCTTCTTTTAAACCGGATTGAAACTGGTTCCTACATCAATTTGCATATTTCTATTTTGTTTTGACCGTATTACAAGAAATCTTCTTTTAAACAGGTTTTATCCAGTTCCAACCTGATCAAACCGGTTTTAACCTCAATTTGCATGTTTTACACTTTATATGCTGTTTTAACCGTATTACAAGAATTCTTCTTTTAAACCGGTTTTAACCATTTCCCACCGGATCAAACCGGTTCTTACTTCAATTCGTATGTTTTTACATTTTATATGCTGTTTTGACTTTATTAAAAGAATTCTTCTTTTAACCGGTTTAAACCGTTTCCATCGAATCAAACAGGTTCTTACCTCAATTTGCATGTTTTTACACTTTATATGCTGTTTTAACCGTATTACAGGAATTCTTCTTTTAAACCGGTTTAAACCGGATTAATCTGGACCCAACCGGATCAAACCGTTTGTAACAATAATTTCCATGTTTTACACTTTATATGCTGTTTTAACCGTATTACAGTAATTCTTCTTTTAAACCGGTTTTAACCGGTTCCAACTGGATCAAACGGGTTAAAAACCAATTCGCATGTTATTACACTTTATATGCTGTTTTGACCGTATTACAAGAAATCTTGTTTTAAACCGGATTGAACTTGTTCCTACATCAATTTGCATATATATATTTTGTTTTGAAAGTACTACCAGAAATCTTTTTTTAAACAGGTTTTATCCGCTTCCAACCGGATCAAACCGGTTCTAACCTCAATTCGCAAGTTTCTACACTTTACATGCTGTTTTGACTTTATTAAAAGAATTCTTCTTCTTAACGGGTTTAAACCGTTTTCCACCGAATCAAACAGATTCTTACCTCAATTTGCATGTTTTTACACTTTATATGCTGTTTTGACCGTATTACAAGAATTCTTCTTTTAAAACAGTTTTATCCTGTTCCAACTGCATCAAACCGGTACTAACCTCAATTTGCATGTTTTACACTTTATATGCTGTTTTAACCGTATTACAATAATTCTCCTTTTAAAACGGATCAAACCGGTTCTTATCTCAATTCGCATCTTTTTACACTTTATATGCCGTTTTAACCAAATTACAAGAATTCTTCTTTTAAACCGGTTTTAACAGGTACCAACCGCATCAAACTGGTACTAACCTCAATTTGCATGTTTTTACACTTTATATGCTGTTTTAACCGTATTACACTAATTCTTCTTTTAAACCGGTTTTAACCAGTTCCAACCGGATCAAAGAGGTTAAAACAAATTCGCAAGTTTTTACACTTTATATGCTGTTTTGACCGTATTACAAGAATGCCCCTTTTATACCGGATGAAATTTGTACAAACTGTATCAAACCGGAACTAACCTCAATTCGCATGTTTTTACACTTTATATGCTGTTTTAACCGTATTACAAAATCTTCTTTTAAACCGGTTCAAACCGGTTCCAACCGGATCAAACAGGTTCTAACCTCAATTACATGTTTTTACACTTTATATGCTGTTTTAACCAAATTAGAAGAATTCTTCTTTAAATCCGGTTTTAAGAGGTTCCAACCGGTCAAACCGGTTCTAACCTCAATTCGCATGTTCTTACACCTTACATGCTGTTTTAACCGTATTACAAAATTCTTCTTTAAA